>NC_089816.1:2084791-2299791 GCF_029633855.1 Hoplias malabaricus | reverse complement strand
ACCACATGACTAGGAGAGGGAAAGAAACAACACCACATGACTAGGAGAGGGAAAGAAACAACACCACATGACTAGGAGAGGGAATGAAACAACACCACATGACTAGGAGAGGGAAAGAAACAACACCACATGACTAGGAGAGGGAAAGAAACAACACCACATGACTAGGAGAGCGAATGAAACAACACCACATGACTAGGAGAGGGAAAGAAACAACACCACATGACTAGGAGAGGGAATGAAACAACACCACATGACTAGGAGAGGGAAAGAAACAACACCACATGACTAGGAGAGGGAATGAAACAACACCACATGACTAGGAGAGGGAAAGAAACAACACCACATGACTAGGAGAGGGAAAGAAACAACACCACATGACTAGGAGAGGGAAAGAAACAACACCACATGACTAGGAACATAGCAAAACAAATGACCGATAAACGGAAGTGACAGAAGGGAGCTTAAATACATGAACTGACGAGACACACCTGAAACAGATAACGAGGACCGCGGACAAGGAGGCGGAACAAAGGTGGGACAAGGGTGGAGACAAGAACAATAACAGACAGAGCCTTGTGCAGATAGAGCACATGGCGGGGAAAACAGGCATGACAGGACGAGGGCGTGACATAGTGGAACTCTCTGAAAGATTATTTGAGTTTTTTTAATAAATGATGCATGTAAATTAGCTTTCAGTGAAATAAAACACTTTAAATATTGTGCATATTTAAACAACACGGTAACAACACAACCCTCCAATAAAAATATAAACCTGCATCCATAAATACGTTAAAAAAACAGATGTATTTGGCTCTCAGTGTAATGCAGAAAGTGTGATCAGGTTTTTTTTTTTTTTTATTTTGTGTTAAACTTGCACTCTTTTTTCTCCAAATTACAGTGATCTGAGTGGAGGTGGAGCTAGACTTAAGAATGATTTCAGTTAATAAGGTATCATCTGTTTTTCTCCGGAGAGGCTGCACGGATGCAGACATCAAACAGTTGCAGCCACCTGAGAGTGATCACTGTCACACTCTTGTCATGTGGAATAATCATCCATTATTGTCTTGATTCAATTTCGCTACAAATTCAGTTACTGTCACATGGCACGGCCCACTCTTTGAAATATGCGGCTGAATTACTTTGGAAAGCTCTTAATGTGGATTGTCACCTTTCATCAAGTTTATATTATACTCTCCACGAACTGCATTCTGAAGAGGTGTGGAAATGTGTTTTCCCTCCCGCTGTGTCCAATTAAAGGTGAGATATCGGTTTGAATGCAGACTATAACCTCACTTCAGTTTGTGGAAAGGTATAGACCTCTGATGTAAGCTGTATGCCTTGTGTCAGGTTTGTGTTTCACAGTCATTTTATAAATTGAATCGAGATATTTTAAGGTTTATCCGGTGCTGTCAGAGTGTGTATAATTTCAGTGTAAAAGCATGAAGTGAAACTGAACACTCTTGAGCAGCTGCACATAAGCCGAAGCTCACCGTGCCGAATGATAAGCAGAGGTTAGAGCAATATAAAGGCCCCTAGCATTGGGCTGTGTTTTCTCTGGAGTGACAGAGGTCCATCCAATCCATTCTGTGATCAGCTGAAGTGATGACTGTGATCCAGAAGCAGGGATGTGGAAGTAAATGCAGAGATGTCCATTTTATTAAATGGAATCCTGGTAACAAATGTAAGTCTCAATATAGTTGAATGACCCTAAATGATTAAGACATATAATGTGAAGATAAAGGTTGTGTGTGTGTTTTATTTTAAATCCCATGTCCTGTATCTCGCCGTTTGTGTTGTTGTTGATGTTGAAGTGCTTGGTAGTGATGTCAGATGCTTGCAGTGGTAATGGAGCTTCGCCCTTGGACCTGACTACTGTTCAGCATTTCAGTTTGTGCCAGTACATCACAGGCAACAACACACACCAGACTCAGCACAACACACACTAACACACCACCACCACGTCAGTGTCACTGCAGCACTGAGAATGATCCACCACCACATCACACCTGCTCTGTGGGGGTCCTGAGCGCTGAGGAACAGGGGGAAAGAGGGACCAGAATGTATGCAGAGAAACAGGTGGACTACAGTGTTCTGCCAGTGGAGCTTATCTATCTGTCTGTCTGTCTGTCTGTCTGTCTGTCTATCTGTCTGTGTCTGTCTGTCTGTCTGTCTGTCTGTGTGTCTGTCTGTCTGTCTGTCTGTCTGTGTGTCTGTCTGTCTATCTATCTGTCTGTCTGTCTGTCTGTCTGTCTGTCTGTCTGTCTGTCTATCTGTCTGTCTGTCTGTCTGTGTCTGTCTGTCTATCTGTCTGTGTCTGTCTGTCTGTCTCTCTGTCTGTGTCTGTCTGTCTGTCTGTCTATCTGTCTGTGTCTGTCTGTCTATCTATCTATCTATCTATCTATCTATCTATCTATCTATCTATCTGTCTGTCTGTCTGTGTCTGTCTGTCTGTCTGTGTCTGTCTGTCTGTCTATGTGTCTGTCTGTCTATCTATCTATCTATCTATCTATCTATCTATCTGTCTGTCTGTCTGTCTGTCTGTCTGTCTATCTGTCTGTGTCTGTCTGTCTGTCTCTCTGTCTGTGTCTGTCTGTCTGTCTCTCTGTCTGTGTCTGTCTGTCTGTCTGTGTCTGTCTGTCTGTCTATCTGTCTGTCCGTCTGTCTGTCTATTTTTCTGTCTTTCTATCTGTGTCTGTCTGTGTCTCTGTCTATCTATCTATCTATCTATCTATCTATCTATCTATCTATCTATCTGTCTGTCTGTCTGTGTCTGTCTGTCTGTCTATGTGTCTGTCTGTCTATCTATCTATCTATCTATCTATCTATCTATCTATCTATCTATCTATCTATCTATCTATCTATCTATCTGTCTGTCTGTCTGTCTGTCTGTGTCTGTCTGTCTGTCTATGTGTCTGTCTGTCTATCTATCTATCTATCTATCTATCTATCTATCTATCTATCTATCTATCTATCTATCTATCTATCTATCTATCTATCTATCTATCTGTCTGTCTGTCTGTCTGTCTGTCTGTCTGTCTGTGTCTGTCTGTCTATGTGTCTGTCTGTCTATCTATCTGTCTGTCTGTCTGTCTGTCTGTCTGTGTCTGTCTGTCTGTCTGTCTGTCTGTCTCTGTCTGTCTGTCTGTCTGCCTGTCAAGTTCTCCATATTGTTTTTTTTTTTTTGGCAAAGTTTGTATTAAGTGCAGGTATTTATTTATTTATTTATTTATTTATTTCCTGGTCCCTCTGCTGGCCTGCCGGCACTAACGCCCCACTCAGCTCAAAGATATGAATAATTCATGGCCAGTTGTTCATCTGATGCTTGGGACCGGAGCAACAACCAGGCGAGTACAGGAATAATGGGCCATCATTGCACTGAGATAACCTGTGTCAGACGTAATGAGTACCCATACTAATGGGGGTCTAATTTCAAATGCCTCTCTACACGGTGGTAAACAAGAGCACTGCCTCCAACAGTAAGTACATGCGTGGCATGTTTGCGTACTGAAAATTATGGCTTGTCATTGAAGTGATAATGGCATGTCTTTGGAGGGCAAGCTGTTTGGGTGCTCCTCTGAATTAAATAGACTTGAGTCTTGGGGCTGTTTGAACTTTCACCAACTTAAATCTAGTCAATAAATCTGATATTTCTTATTGTGGGATTTGTTTTTTAAGAATGATATATTTTTAGAAGCTCTCTGTGGGTCCTAGGACAATTCTGTATAAATATCTCAGTCTGTTGGACAGTCATTTATTTATTTGGTTGCTTCACGTAATCAGTCGTCACATAAAATCACTTTGAAACAAGTAAAATAGTCCAGATATAGGTTGAATAATCTTATCATATGCAATAAAAACATCCTCATTAATAATGTGGAGTATTAGATATACACACATTAGACGTAAGGCCTTGTCTTGATTAGATATAACGTTTGCAGATATGACTTGGAAACGTGTTATTCACATGGACAGAAGGCAGTATGTCAGTGTCTTAGTGTCTAGTGATCTTCTGGATGTTTTGGTGTGGACAGCTTTTGCCCTTTGGGTTTACGTCCATTTCAGAAGAGTCTTTTCTTTTCCACTGAGTGACAGCTGCAGTGCTGTAGTGCTGACGTTCAGCTCCAAGGCAGAGGACCTGCTATAGATAGGTAATGGTCTGGTATAACATCAGGATGGATTAAGTTATGTCCTGCTCCCGTGAGAAAGGCTTGTTTTACGTGGAAATATGTCACGCTCAATTAAAAACAATTCTGATCTCTGTTTCAGGTTAAACTCAGTCTATCACAGTGTAAGAGCTCCGCACTATAATAATAATAACTAATATACACCCGACTCATAAAAGCCTCTTTAAATGTCTCTGCTTTAAAACGTATTTTTTAAATAAGTCATTATTTGTAGTTTCTCAAACATTTAACATTTTCCTGAACTCAAATGGATTACATATGATTTTCTTTTCTTTTTTTCCCCATTGCTCTGTGTGGCAGGGAGGGGTGGGAAGAGAGAGAGCATAGCATTTCTGGCCTGGTGGGTGGATGGGCCAAGGTGGTGTGATCTGGAATGAAAAGTACAATGGTTAATGGTATCTTTGGAATGAAACACTGCAGTATTTCAGTGCTGCTCCCAGAGGAGAACTCCCAGACAGTGTAAATCAAGCTTATTCACCGTTTCAGAGATCTAGGAAGGGATATCGGTCTAAATAAGCAGCATAAAGCTTAGTCATCTTGAAGGTGGTGATACACGGGTGTGGTCTTAAACCTAAGGTAAGAGTTTTTGTTTTTGGATTAGTGTTGTGTAGGAGTTGTACTTGTACAGGGTCAATGTTACAGTGAAATGGACACAATGCAGACATTTTAAGACTGGACCATACTTTAGATAGTGTAGTCCAGGCACACACAAACAATCTGTTATCTGAATATTAGACAGTTCTAAATGTCTCTCTAATGCAAATGTGTATTTTTCAAAGCTGACCCCAGACGGTTGAAATCAGGCTTATTTATTCAGAGGAAATCACGGAAGTGGCAGTCTGTAAACAGGGGAAAGCTTTAGTCTGCTTGAGGTTGGGGGAACACTTGTAGAAACTCTTGTGTGGTTGTTACACTAAGGTTAGGGCACTTCTGCCTCCTGAGAGATTACAGAGAGCATTTTCCTCGGTCTGGACTCTGAGACTCTTGTTGCAGTAACAAGATTATGTTCAGGCAGCTTGCGGGTCACTCAGAACGTTAGCATTGCATCCATCTCCTTGTAGGACTTTGATCACCTGATTTTTCTTTTTTTTTTTACCTACAGCTTCTTTTTTATAGACAGCTGCAGGGGGCTGTCTACTGTCATGAGTGTTCACAGCGTGTTTTACTGTAGCAAGATGAAAACCACAAGGTGAGATACTGACAGCGAGGCTAAATAGTTAAAAGCTGTCTGGCTCCTCTGTGGTCAGGGTATAGACAGTAGAAATAGGACAAAGGTTGTTCTTACAGTTTTGTTTGGTCTGACCTGAGCCATTTATATAAAGTAAGTGCTTGATTGGTCTCATGGCACTGCCCTCGTTCGCTCACACTAAGGCAAATCACTGAGAAGGAAACGCTATCTCGATGTGTTGTGTTTTTCACGAATCAGAAAGTGCCTTTTAAGTTGATTGTTGATCATATTGAATTTTGCTAATCTGGTCCAGTACCGCCCACTTTCAGGAAATTCAAAATATATTCTACACGATAATTCTATGCTAATGTAATACCCATTTAAGATGGGTATTACCTTCAAAGATAGGTATGCAGAGATGCATTTTATGCTTTTTTTAATTTCTGAGAGCTACATGCCATATTCATTTAAATTTACATAGGAGTAGAGATGCAGCGAAATAGCTACAATGTAAAGATTGCATGCGTCTACCACCAGTGTTGACAAATATATATATATTTAAGAAATGATCTGCCAATACCAATATAATTCTGTTATAATTGTTTCGGTACTTATCTGTACTTCACAGAGAGTCCCAACTACCACATTTATATATTCAAATTATTTTAACGTATAAGTCTTCATTTTCCAAGATGATGAAACAGTGGTGAAGTTACAGATTGCACTGATTTATTTATTGTTTTAAATATCAAATCAAATCACTGAGATCAGACAAATACATCCTAATGCCCAGAATAATTCACAGCTTGATGGTAGGGGATCCGAAAAGAGCCGGTTCATATCTGAGGTGTGTGTGTGTGTGTGTGTGTGTGGTGTGGGTGGTTGTTGCCATGCCATTTGTCTGGGCAGGAGAAAGAGGTGCAGGGTTCTGGCACTCTGATCTTATTGCTGGAAAGCTGCCTTTCTCAAAGTCCTTGCCAGAGGCTTATTTCCGCCACTCTTGTTGTTGTTGTCGTCCTTGGTGTTGTTTTCTTTCGAGTTGACTCAGCACAATTTTCACCAAAGCCCCATAAAATAATGGCAGATTGCAATCATTTTAAAAAAACAACAACAAAAAAAACAAAAAACAACTAAAGTGATCGGCCTCTGAAATAGGATGCTTTCACTAAATAGAATGACTTAAAACAAGCGAATATAATCTAGACATAGATTAAATCATCTTATTATATTTTGCCACCGGTCATGGACTGGGGAGGGGCCTGGACTTGCTGGGGCTTATGGAGTGCCATGTTGGATGCCCAGGATAGTCTAGAGGGGTATGAAGCCCATCAGCTTCAGGCTGTGGCATTGCTGGAGTGATGGATCTCTATTCAGTACCTCTGGGGTAAATTTGGTTTAAAATCCAGAACTAATCATTCAGCATTAGCGCCTGACCTTGCATTCTCAAGGCTGAATGCCATCAAATGCTCACAGCAACCTATAGTGTTACATCAACATTAGGTAGTATTGTTACCTTAAAATTACAGCTTCAAAATCACTGTGATGCTCAACTGACTTGTAATAGGGAGAATAGAGCATCTGTCATTGCTACTTCAGCCTCAGCACTGCAGAAATTACCCGATGTAACTTTTGGAGAAGGGTAGGAATCCACGCCACCATCCCCTCCCTCTTCTCTTGATTTCAGGATTGTGCTGTTAAAGAGCAATACACTCTAATTGTAGGGGAGCACAGAAGGTCCAAATCTTACCTAGCAATCCTTTAAATGCATGTTTAATGCACATATACAGTACTCTGCAAACGTTTTAGTCACCCTATTCTTTTAAGTACAAATTCTGTTACACAGGGTGGGCCATTTGTATGGATACACCTTAATAAAATGGGAATGGTTGGTGATATTAACTTCCTGTTTGTGGCACATTAGTATATGGGAGGGGGGAAACTTTTCAAGATGGGTGGTGATCATGGCGGCCATTTTGGATCCAACTTTTGTCTTTTCAATGGGAAGACACATGAAACTTATTGGGAATTTCACAAGAAAAACAATGGTGTGATTGGTTTTAACGTAACTTTATTCTTTCATGAGTTATTTACAAGTTTCTGACCACTTATAAAATGTGTTCAAAGTGCTGTCCATTGTGTTGGATTGTCAACGCAACCCTCTTCTCCCACTCTTCACACACTGATAGCAACACCGTAGGAGAAATGCTAGCACAGTCTTCCAGTATCCGTAGTTTCAGGTGCTGCACGTCTCGTATCTTCCCCAAAGATAAAAGTCTAAGGGGGTCAGATCAAGGGACTTGGGGGCCATTCAACTGGCCCATGACGACCAATCCACTTTCCAGGAAACTGTTCATCTAGGAATGCTCGGACCTGACACCCATAATGTGGTGGTGCACAACAGTTACACGTTAAAACCAAGCACACCATTGTTTTTCTTGTGAAATTCCCAATAAGTTTGATGTGTCACATGACCCTCTTCTCATTAAAAAAACAAAAGTTGGATCCAAAATGGCCGACTTCAAAATGGCCACCATGGTCACCACCCATCTTGAAAAGTCCCCCCCCCACTCCCATATGCTAATGCCACAAACAGGAAGTTAATATCACCAACCATTCCCATTCTATTCAGGCGTATCCATATAAATGGCCCACAATGTAGATGAATTCTGCATTATTGAGTCAGTACAAAAGCATCTTAGATTTACTTTACCAATAATAATAATAATATTACAAAAAATAATAATAATAATAATTGTACGTCTGTAAAGAAAGCAACTTATTGTCAGGACTGAGGCAGACTGACGGAGGCGGACTCACACGCTAACAGTGACTTTATTTATAACAAAACAGAGACAGACTTGGATAAATAGACTTTACAGTGAGAGCTACACAGACAAAACTGAACACAGAGAGCTAAACAGAGACCAAGACACGGAGAGACAGATACAGAGAAACCCAAACTGAGTAAAGACACAAACAGACTCGAGACAAGAGACAAACAAAGACTGACTTGAGGGGAACGAGGAACAGACGAGACGAACAGACCAGAGACAGACGAGCGAATGTGGAATGTCCAACAAAGAGGAACTAAGACAAGGGAACTTAAATACACAACACAGACAAGGGACACCTGGAACAGACAAAGAGGAGGCAGGACTACAAAGGAGACACTGACAAGGAGGAGGAACTAAGGCGGAACTAGGGTGGAGACAGGAACAATAACAATAACAAACAGAACCATGTGCAAGACAGGACAGGACCAGGGCGTGACACTTATTAAAAAAGATGTTACTCTCAATAAAAAAAAAAAGAAAAGGCTCCTAAGTTTTTGCATAAAAATGAGTGCAGGAGGAGTGTAGCGTAGTAAAACTACCATCTCATTTTCTTTATAAAACGGTATAAACTGTACCTAGGACTAATATTTAATAAAAATACTGACTTTCTTTTGTTTATTAACATTTACTGCACAGTGTTGACTTTTTCTTTCAAATAATAAAGAATGAATTCCATTTTTAAGTCATCTTTACTTTCCAACATTTTTGCACAGTCTTTGTGTGTGCGCTTTGTGGGGTTGACGTACATGGTTTGGGGGATTTATGTGTGTTTGCGTGTGAGTGTGTTGCTCTCGTGTAGTGTAGTAGAGGTGTGTGTGTGAGCCTGTTCACCGCCATGGAGGGGTGTAAGGTGTGGAAAATGGCTCAGCTCATTCTCGCTGCACCTCAGTGCCATTCCCTGCTCTGATGCCCTTGTTCACAGTTCACTTTTGTTCCCTGACTCTGATTCCATGCTCACTACATTAACCTTACAGCAATCTCATAATGAGGAATATTATATTTACATCTAATGATTATATTTAGGCTGATTTCACTGACTACGACAATGAATCTGCATTTTTGAAATAAGACCCAGCTCTCAGAGATACACACATCCGTGCTTTTGTATGTATTAACAGTATGTGAAGGCCTATCCCCTCTATCTGATGAACCACGAACAGCCAGTGGATTATGCAGAGAGGAAGTGTGTGTGTGTGTGTGTGTGAGAAAGAGAGCAGGAAGGAGAGAGGAATCCACGGTGAGAGATGGCGAATGGCGATAGGGGCAAAAGCGAATGCTGATTCATGGGAGATTGAAAAGTCACACTGAATAAACAGTGAGTGTGTGAGGAATGGAAATGTTTTTTGAGCAAGAGACTGCAAGGAGGTGAGGAGTCTCTTTCTCTGGGGAACAAACCACACACTTCCAGCACTGGAGCGAAAGAAAACAAAATGGATCTAGTAGTGGAATGGTTCATAAATTTCAGAGTTTGTTTTGGTTCCCAAGTTCTGGGCCACGGTGTGTACAGCATTCAGTGATCTCCTCCAAACACGTTACATTGTCCAGTGTTGTCGTGTTAACAGCAGTTTGTAAAGTTGGACTGACTGGTTTCAGAGATTGTGGTGTTATCATTTGGCAAAGGGTAAGAGAGTCTTGGGCTGGGGGGTGGTGTTGTGGGTGTCCAGGGGCCCATTACATTGGACTCTTGGACGTTTTTGGGTGACTGGGAATAAAGTAACTCGACCGCAATGGGAGAGATTCAGCAGAGGAATAAAAGACCAGGGAAGGGATATTCTGACAGTAGCGGTGACCGGTTATAAAGAGTGTCGCGACCCAGAGAAAGCTCCCTCATCATCGAGACTGCAGCCGAGCTGATTGTGTCCATGTCCTGGCACTCCGGACGTGATCTGAATTCTTGATCCCTGCTCCGTAATAACATAGGCACACTGGAGAAAATGATATCTCTGCCAGTGTAACCATCTCAAATCTTGTCAATATATCTACTGTATTATTTCTCATTGTAATTATGGTAATTAGTTATTCAGCATAGTGAATATTGCCTTATTTTGCTTGACAATAAATCAAATGACAAAAAGCACAATAATGAATAGTAATGAGCATCTCATAATGGGAAATAATCCAGATATTGACTAGATTTAAGGCGATATCACTTAATAAAAGTGATCTCTTTTGTTTTGCAGAGCAACCACACACTCACTCCTTCCTCCGCTCCCATGTCCCAGCAGGGACCGGCTACGACAAACAGAACTTCCTGTAGCTTGAAGACATTACTGATATTAGATTTGAATGACTGTGTGTGTTTATAAACTGATGTGTTTCCATAATTGATGCTTATGTTCGCTGTGAGTTTCAGAGACACAAACACTTCCTTAATATATATATTTCTACAGACACAGGGTGAAAGTAAGCAAATTAAAAACAGAAAGCACAGCTTTGTCAATTCGCTCTTTTTATTTTTTAAAGAAAGCTATTCATTAGTCTTATATTTTATGTATAATCCTATAAACTTCATTGTTTCTTGGAAATACACATTCAATTTACTAGGAAAGAACTGTGGAAACACTGTGAAATTCTTCAGAATCCTCTAAATCAGGTGATGTTATTATTGTTGGGAATAAAGGCTTCCAGAAAAAAAGCCTAAGCAGATAGAAGACACATTTGGGCCAATACATACAGCTCAGTTAAGGCACTAGCTGCTGTTGTGTGGGCTACACAGGGCCAAGTGTCACGAGCTGGGGTCATTTGACGTGGGCTAAATGTCGATCTGCCCCACATTTGTTCCACAACACACCTGACCTTTGGCTTATATAATGTGGACCTGTGGCTAAGTTGAGACAACCAGACACACCCCGAGTCAGAGCCAACATTCAAGGTCAAATGTGAGCCTGGGTAGACATTTATGGGTAAAGGTAAGTCAAGTATCATTCCTTGGACGATAAAATGCACCCACAGATATTTCAACAGTTTAAGCACAATACGTGGACCAGGGCCGTCGTTCGACTCAGTAATAGGGTAAATAACAAACTGCCCCAGTCCGGTATCCCAGGTTCTCCCTCTCTCTGTTTTTAGACAACTGCTATAGACCTCGAAACGTTGAAAAGCATGAACTGAGATTAGGATATTGCTCTTTTCCTGTTCCATAGGTGGGTAATATTGACTTATATTTTACAGTAGATGGAACTAACTCTAAATTCAGGAGAGCGCTGGCTGCATGAAAGTAAACACAGACCGTCTACAACACTAAACAACTTGAGTGTACAACAGAGTTTCTGTGGTTCTTCAAGCAGTGAATAACAACGTATATATAGACAAGTTAAACTTCAGCCATGTACAAACAACATTGTTTTACCCTTCAAACATAACGTTCAACCTTAAAATAAGTGTTTCCCCACAATTGATGTTGGAAAGGCAAAAATTAACCTAGAAACAGCATCAGTTACATTAGCTATGTTTATTTTAGCTAATAAAAGTGACATTGATAACACAAGCTCAAACACTGAGGAGGTACTGTTGATTATTAGAATGTTAACATAAACAAAATGAATACAACGAATACCTTTTTTTAGTGTTCGTTTATTCTTTGTTTCTCATTCATGACAGAGTAACACTTTACTGTTATATCAGTTGATCTGTGTCACAGGCTTTTTACTATGTGACAGATCTGCCCCTGTGACTGATTGACAAGCATATGGGAACAGCTGTGTCTCTCTAAATTTTGTGTTTGCCCCAGAATAGTATGTAGTCTAGGAACGCCCTTTATGGGGACGCAGTGATTTTATTTTTGTCGCAGTCACACAGCTCCAGGGACCTGGAGGTTGTGGGTTCGAGTCCTGCTCCGGGTGACTGTCTGTGAGGAGTGTGGTGTGTTCTCTCTATGTCTGTGTGGGTTTTCTCCGGGTGACTGTCTGTAGGAGTGTGGTGTGTTCTCCTTGTGTCTGCGTGGGTTTTCTCCGGGTGACTGTCTGTGAGGAGTGTGGTGTGTTCTCTCTGTGTCTGCGTGGGTTTCTTCCGGATGACTGTCTGTGAGGAGTGTAGTGTGTTCTCTCTGTGTCTGCTTGGGTTTCCTCCGGGTGACTGTCTGTGAGGAGTGTGGTGTGTTCTCCCTGTGTCTGTGTGGGCTTCCACCGGGTGACTGTCTGTGAGGAGTGTGGTGTGTTCTCCCTGTGTCTGCGTAGGTTTCCTCCAGGTGACTGTCTGTGAGGAGTGTGGTGTGTTCTCTCTGTGTCTGCGTGGGTTTCCTCCGGGTGACTGTCTGTGAGGAGTGTGGTGTGTTCTCCCTGTGTCTGTGTGGGTTTCCTCCGGGTGACTGTCTGTGAGGAGTGTGGTGTGTTCTCCCTGTGTCTGTGTGGGTTTCCTCCGGGTGACTGTCTGTGAGGAGTGTGGTGTGTTCTCTCTGTGTCTGCGTGGGTTTCCTCTGGGTGCTCCGGTTTCCTCCCACGGTCCACGTTTTTTTTCTTGCATTTTTCATCGCCTGTGTCTGTAGCATGATTACAATTATTACAAGATGCTCTGGATAACAGTGTCTGTCAAATGTCATTAATGTAAACGTTTTGTGTTTGTATCACAGCTGCGGGGCGGCCCTTGTGGCCGAGATGCCGCTGTGTGCCCTGCCAGTCAGAGGTGGACCCTGAGGGGCAGGAGCTGCCCAGCGAGAGCAGGGAGCAGAACGTCAAGCTTCACGACCACGACATGAACCTCTGCTGGAATGAGATCAAGCGCAAATCCCACAACATCAGGTACGTTCACTCCACTGTCTCAGTGTAAAGTCATGTCACATCACTGGGGTGATACACTCAATATATATTACGGAATATTTTTTCTAATTTATTTCTTTTTTAATATGAAAACTTAAATATTTGTATTTATTATTTATATATATTATTTTCAACTGAACTAAGACTACCATTGTACCTTTGAAGTCAAATTTACATGGTTTCTTTATAAATAAAAATGTATTGTACAGCTGACACTTACACGTTACAAGGTGAAGAGGAGCGTTTACTCTAACAGCAGACTTTAAACATCACAAAATAAGAGGAATGACAACGTAACAGCAGCAGAAGCCCCATTCCACCTTAAATACTGCTTTAAAAATGTATATATATTTGTATATATTGCTCACCTATGGATTTTTGAACTGCACGTTGTTGATCATTTGTTCCAGTCATTGGAACATCACACACCACACACTATATATATATATACAATGACTGGAACAAAAGATCAACAATGTGCAGTTCAAAAATCCCCAGGTGAGCAAGGCAACGGAAGGAAGGGGAGGTAGAACCAAGAGCCAAAAGGGGAGACCCATCCTCCTCTGCTCAAACTACTGAGAGAAATGAACAGCATCACCATTTAAGTCTGTCGTTACGCTCAGATGAACTGATATTATTGTAGTAGTATTATTGTATAATGGAATAATGTTTTATGGCCAAACGCTTAATACAAAAACTTACAACTAAATAAATAAATAAAATGGACAAAGGTATCAGTCTGAGGCAGTTGTGATAATAGCATCCATCTGAGGGTTATTTATTAGAGTCCATTTCTACTTCAGTTTAGACAAACAAGCCCATCGTCTTTCATCAATACATAGATAAACAGCCAAAACGAGGAAAGGAAGGGAATTTTTACTAATGAAAAGCACAGAAATAAACTCCAGGGGCTGGTTTCTCAGACAGGTTTAACGCTCAGCCCGAGACTATATCCTCCTTTTAATGGAATATTATAATTCAAAATGCTGCGTAGTCCAGGACTAGGCTTAATCCCTGTCTGGGAACCAGTCGTATGACATTTTCTCTATTTTTAAAGTGCTTATACTGAAATGAGATACAAAACTCTTACAAGTTAGTGGCATATATTAATCTCTAATGTGAAAAAAGGAGCCCTCTGAGTTTAAAGGGCTCTGATAATAACATCCGCTCATAATAATTGATCTGTTCACTGTCAGACTTCATAGCTGGTGAGTTTTTTAGCTGCTAAGAGTCTATAAGGTTCTCTAGAGGACTGCAGTAAGAAGTCATCAGCACAGTAAGCACACACAGCTGTTTTGCATGTCATTTGTATGGCTGCAGTGCATTCTGGTTTATTTACGCGCTTAGCCCTTTAATTACTGTCTTGACCTCGGCGCTTCTCCAGGGATATATGGAACAGCGTGTGATTGGTTCAGACAACAGCCCCCCAGCACACACCCGCCTGCAGCTTGTAATAATAGGATCATCCTGAAATGCTGTACAGTCGTGGATGCAGTCAGCATTCTGACATCATCCAGCCCTGGAGACAGTATGATTGGACACAACTATCAGGTCTAATGGCTGCAGACAGAATACTAAGTGTTTTCCACTAGAGATCTTCAGGGAATATATCAGGACCTTCCAGACCACTGGGCATCTTTTCAGCCAGCTGAGTTTTCAACAGACAGCTCTTTGGCCGTGTTCTGATGGACCTGTTCTGTCTTTGCATTCTTATTACACCATGTACCTAAGAGTTTGTAGCTGCCTTGCTGCAGTCACAGCTTTTGGTCTTTTAAATTAACACTAGGTAAGAGTTGGTGTTTTTGCTCCTGGGCTCCCCCTCCAGTTGCAGAGTGTATTTTGCTTTTGCAGCACTGTCCTGAAATCGAGGGAGGTGGGAGGGAAGAGCGCAGGACACCATACCTCTTTCCTTCCACCTCCCTCGATTTCAGAACAGTGCTGTAAAACAAGGGGGAGTGGGAGGGAAGCGGGATGGTTTCATACCCTCCTCCAAAAGTTATATAATGCAATTTCTGCATTGCTGAGCCCAGAGTAGCAATGAGAAAGGCTCTGTTCTCTGTGTTGCAGGTCAGCGTAGCATCTCACTGATTTTTAAGCTGTAATTCTTAAAAGGTAACGATACTACCTACAGCTGCTGTAACACTTAAGGTTGGAAGAAGCTGTGAGCATTTGATGCCATTCAGCCTTGAGAATGTGTGTGAGGTCAGCTGCAGATGTTGAATATGAGTTAGTTCTGGATTATAAACAAAACCCCAACGGTACTGGGTGGAGATCCATCACTCCAGAGATGCCACGGGCCGAAGCTGAAGGGAGTCATACCCCTCTAGACTGTGCTTGGCATCCAGCATGGTGATATACCCATATGTTTTCTCTTTTTCAATGAGGTGTATATATATATAAACATTCGGAGTGTCTACAAACTTTTGGACACATGAGGCTAACAGACTAATGAGCTGGCAGAGATTACTTTGTTACGAGACTTTTGTTTGAGTGTTGAGTCACTCAGTGTTTCATTTGTTTTATGAAGAATCTGAAAAAAGCCACGGCATGATCTCAAAGCTTTTGTTCTAAAGTGATTCTTCATGAATAATTCACCTTTAATTTCAGAAGCAAAAACATTTTCTCAGACAGTATGACACTGGGAAAACAACAAGTCAAATGAGCTTTCAGAGGGGGAACAGTGGCACTTTTTGTCATAATCAGCAGACAGTAACGTATTGTTTGTGTGTTGTGCTCTGGAAGGAATGTCTCCTGGGGGTTAGATGGGAGGACGGAGGATTCTGGGAATGTGTTTCTTTTTTTTGACGAGAGTACCATCGTGAAGATGTTTCAAGACTGTTCACTCATCCCACGTGTTCCAGCTGCGAGGGGGTGCTGATGGAAACATTCTCCACACACCCACAGAGGGGAAATCACATTAAACACACAAAGTGACAGTGTATCTGTATTAAAGCCCAGCTAATGAATTAGTATCAGTCGCCCGTAGTATTATAGATATCTACTGATGATATCACGGGATTCACACAGCTCCAGGGTCCTGGGGTTATGGGTTCTTTTCCTGTTTTATAAACATGAGGATTTGTTTTTCTCTTCCCATGCCACAAGGGTGTAAAGATTCCCTTCACATTGGTTATATACATAGTCTGTGCCATTGTTCTGTCAACTTCTCCAGGAATATTATGTTTCTTTTATTGTCTTTTACAATTTAAATTATTTTGTTTTACTGTTTGTATAAAGCTGCTTTCCTTTTATTGTTTCCATAAAGCTCTGCCATTGCATCCCCATTGTGTATGAAAGTTGCTCTATAAAATATTTGCCTTGCCTTCAATCCCTGCCTCTGGTCTATGAGAAGTTTGTGTGTTCTTAATGTTTCTGCTTGGGTTTCCTTCTTCAGATGCCCTGTTATCCTCCCACAGTCCCCAATAACACCTATTGGTAGATGGCTTGCGTATTGTGAGTGAATGTGAGTGAATGTGTGATGCCCTGTGATGGACTGGACCCGTGTCTGGGGTATGCCCAATGATTCTGGGAAGGCACCGGACACTCCATGGCCCTAAAGAAGATGAAGCAATTACAGAAAACAAACAAATGATATGAACACAAAACAGTGTCGTGGGAAGTATTAGAAATTCATATAAAACGGCTTGATACCTCACATTTAGCAAGAGAACAGTGTTATAAAATATGACAATTTATATTTTTGATAAAATAATACAAACCTCGAAAAGTGGTGATAAACAATAACTGAAAGAACAATGAATTCAGAAATACATTTATATAAGGCTTCTGTGACAAATAAGGAGCTACCATCATTAATCAGCAAAGAGATTTGTTTTTATTTAAATTTAAAATGTAATTCATTCATGAGTTTAAATTCCTTATTCATTCATTGATCTTCTGTAATTGATTCATCCTGTTCAGTGGGCTGGAGCCAACCTGGAATCATGGGCACAAGAGAAATCCACCCTTGACAGGTCCCTATGAAATTATCATTCATTCATTCATTATCTGTAACTCTTATCCAGTTCAGGGTCACAGTGGGTCCAGAGCCTACCTGGAATCATTGGGCCCAAGGCAGGAACACACCCTGGAGGGGGCGCCAGTCCTTCACAGGGCGACACACACTCACTCACTCACACATTCACACCTATGGACACTTTTGAGTCTCCAATCCACCTACCAACGTGTGTTTTTGGAGCACGGGGGGAAACCGGAGCACCCGGAGGAAACCCATGCAGACACAGAGAGAACACACCACACTCCTCATAGACAGTCACCCGGAGGAAACCCACACAGACACAGAGAGAACACACCACACTCCTCACAGACAGTCACCTGGAGGAAACCCACACAGACACAGGGAGAACACACCACACTCCTCATAGACAGTCACCCGGAGGAAACCCACACAGACACAGGAAGAACACACCACACTCCTCACAGACAGTCACCCGGAGGAAACCCACGCAGACACAGGGAGAACACACCACACTCCTCACAGACAGTCACCCGGAGGAAACCCACACAGACACAGGAAGAACACACCACACTCCTCACAGACAGTCACCCGGAGGAAACCCACACAGACACAGGAAGAACACACCACACTCCTCACAGACAGTCACCCAGAGGAAACTCATATTAAGCCCCAAATATTAAGCCCCATAAATAGATAGCAGAATCAGCCACATTTTTGTATCACTCAGGCTCTATTAATCTACTGCTGTTTTTCTACTATTACACACTATTTTCAGTGTAATAAGTTTTGGTCCAACAACTTTTGTAATGTTCAGTTCTTTATGTTCTTAACAGCTCATAGGGTCATAACATTTTGACCATTGTAACCCTGTCTCCTGTGTGGACACTAATGCCTTATTAATGGCATTATAATTACTATTATCAAACCCAACACTCAGGGGTCAGCTATTACACTGAGAACGCACTTAAGGGACTTGGAAGTTTGAATTCTGTTTTTGTGTGTGTGTGTGTGTGTGTGTGTGTGTGTGTGTGTGTGTGTGTGTGATGAGAGAGCGAGAGAGAGAGAGAGAAAGAGATGATTATCATGAGGCACTGAGAAGGATCAGTGTCAGTTGTTTTGAAGTTCACAAGAAAGGCTTTTATCATGTTTTCAAAACAGGGTTCTTGCCTTTGACCAATTCCAGTTCAGAAATATGAGAAATGTTGCATGGCAGGAGTCTTTCAGGCCGGGGGATTTTTTAGAGACTTTGCCATTAAAAAGCTCTGAAACAGAACTTGTTGCTGGGTACATTCACCTTTCTGCCATAGATTTAATGGACACTAAATGTACAGTTGCTGAGGGTTTTATCAGCTGCTGTGAGACTCAGTGCCATCTCACTGTAGTGTTTTGTATTGTTTCAGTTACTAATCACATTTCCATGCAGTTGGGATGCAGTGCAAAATGTAAATAACAATGATGTGCAAATCTTGTAAACTATATATTTAATAGAAAATTGTACAAAAAGGACACATTTTCTTGATTTAAAATTATATATATTTACCCAGTTTAAATTTGACCCCAGCAACACGTTCTAAAAATTTTGCCTCAGGGGCATTTTTACATTGTGTTACATCACCTTTTCTTTTAACAACACTCTGTAAGCGTTTGGGAACTAAGGAAACCACTTGCTGTAGTTTTGAAAGTAAAATGTTTTCCCATTCTTGTTTGTTAAAGAATTCCAGCTGCTGCTCAGCAACTCTGGGCCTCAGTTGCAGTGTTTTTTTTTTTTTGTTTCATAAGCACCTTAATTTTATTTAAGGAACCAAGCTATTCTAATCCATGCAGAATATATATATATTAAACAGAGGCATTAGTGTTTTTCTTGTTCATTTAAAAATAAATACTAGATGGTCTACCACCAAAGAACAAAAGAGAACAAGAAAATTTTGTTTATTTTAAGAATTACAATTACTTATTTATTCAATGTAACAGAGTAAAGCACGTGAAGTTTAAGGAGGCTGTGTTTAGCTATGTGCAGTTTTATAAACACACTAATGCCACAAAACATCTCCCCACCACTTCCCTTTACAATATTTCAGGCAAATAAACACACGTGAAATAAGACAAATTCAGCAGTCCCCCTCTTTCTGTGATATATAATACGTGTGTAAATATTGCTGAGTTCTGAGTCGTCCTGCTGAACTTGTCAACTAACCATCGCTGAGCTGAGGCCGTGGCCAACGCACATGGTGTCGCACCAAACACAGCCCCAGAAACACACACAAACGGAGCTTGTTCCTGTCTTATTTTCTATTATTCAGCCATGGTTCGCACTGAAGAACCTACTGTTCTTTGGGTCCAGCTGGGAAGGAATTTTTCTAGTAAGCGAACCAGTTCACGTCGGTGGAAGCATGACGAACGGTTCCAAATTTATGTCACGAACTGGAATGTGAAATATGGCTGAACTAACAGTTCCTGTGTTTATAAAAAGTCATGTGTCCATAGAGCCGCACACAGCCACCTTAAACTTCACATGTTACACTGAATAAATAAGTCATTGTAATTCTTAAAATCAACAAAATGTTCTTGGTCTCCTTTGTTCTTTGGTGGTAGATCACTTAGTATTTCTTTTTAAATAAATTGAAAAAAAACAAACAAAGAAACAAACAATAACACTGATGCTGGTGTTATATATTATGAAGAAAACTTGCTCCTTTTTTCATTTCTGCATTTATTACCTGCCCTCCGTATTCTCTGTAAACACAATAATAACACATCATAAAAACCACACATAAACAAAGACACTGATATGAAGCACCTGAGCTTCTCCAGACCTTCCAATGACACGGAGATGCGTTTTTTCTTTCCTGTTTTTGAAATGCCAAAACACCTCTGTGACTATGGCTAATGGCTAATGGCTAATGGCGGTCCGGCTAAGCTTAGCTTGCCTAGTTTCTTTTTTTCTTGTTTGGCCCATCCCAGCATTTTTGGAAAATGTTGCTGGCATCAAATTCAAATACAGGGATATATTTATATAAAAAATCTCTGTTTCAGTGTTTAAGAGGATTTAGGATACAAGGATTAAATGATTTGCACGTCACTGCATTCTGTTTTTATTCATGTTTTGCAATGTCCCAAATTATCTGCAAATGACAGATTTAGCACCAGGCCTTTTTTTTTTTTTAAATCTCTCAGACATATTACGGATCAAACCTGAATCTGATAATTTACTGAAGATACTGATGTATCATTTTAATATCAACATTGCAAATAGAAACAAAATTATCTATTCACAAGAGCTGCAATTATTATTTCTCCAGTGATCCTGCATCACGTAATGGAACAGCCACTTTAGTGTAACACAGTTGATTGGATGTTTCAGAAATTCTATAAGAAATCTGTTTTAAAACATGGCCACCACTATGTTGAGTATAAACGGTTTAGTTCAGGGACTAACAACAGTCTGACTTTTCATCTCCTGTTATGTGCTTTTCATGGAAAGAAATACATTATCACTTTTAATGATATTGTTCACTGCGATTTGGCAAAATAAATAAATAAATAAATAAATAAATAAATAAATAAATAGATTGCTCATTTAGTGTCGTTTAAAAGGTTTCAAAAATGTCAAGCCTTGTGCCTGGGGCTCTTCTCTTGTTTTTTATGTATAGCAGCTCTGGGTCTTTTAAGTTGGAAAGATATGTTTTTATTCACGGAAACTCATTTGAACCTTGAGTTGTTCGATTTTGTAGCACTTTTGGTAAAACAGCTTTCTCCCGATATTAGGAGATATTCCACTTTTCAGTAATAAAAAATAAGTCAATGTTACCTACTTATGGAGCAGGAATAGAGCAACATCCTCATCTCAGTTTGTGCTGTTCAACATTTGGAGTTCTTTCGATTGTCTTAAAAATAAACTCAGAAACAGAGAGAGAGAGAGGTAAAGGGAGAGAGAGAGAGAGTAGAGCGAGAGAGAGAGAGCGAGAGAGAGAGAGAGAGAGAGAGAGAGAGAGAGGGAGGGAGAGTAGAGCGAGAGAGGGGGAGAGAGAGAGAGAGAGCGAGGGAGAGACAGACAGAGAGAGAGAGTGTAGAGGGGGAGAAAGAGAAAGAGAGAGAGTAGAGCGAGAGATGGGGAGAGAGAGAGAGAGAGAAAGGGAGCGAGGGAGAGACAGACAGAGAGAGAGAGAGCAAGGGAGAGACAGACAGAGAGAGAGCGCGAGGGAGAGACAGACAGAGAGAGTAGAGAGCGAAGGAGAGACAGAGAGAGAAAGCGAAGGAGAGACAGAGAGAGAAAGCGAGGGAGAGACAGACAGAGAGAGAGAAAGAGAGCAAGGGAGAGACAGAAACAGAGAGAGAAAGCGAGGGAGAGACAGACAGAGAGAGAGAGAGAGAGAGAGAGAGAGAGAGAGAAGCATACCTGACTGAGAACATTTTTCTTTAGCCATTTACCAACACTGGGGCTTGCAAAGGCTGAGGAAAATCATGATTGAAATCATGAACATCACCTCTAATGCATAAAAATAAATGCATTTTATTTACAATTAAAATATTGGTTAGAAGAATCACAGTTAGATATCTCCCTACATCATTCAGCCTTCATAATGCAGTTTGTTTACTAAGTACCTGTCGACCTTATGCACAGCCCAGTTTCCACAGAAAGCACCATGCCGTGTTTTTGGCTGCCACAGACTACATGCCGGCACTGGAGAGAGTGAGTCACTTGCGTCATTCTCGGGGACAAGAGATGAAGTCTTATTAACGCCGAGGGTTGTGTCTGCGCGGCTGCAGGCGTGCTTGCGCTAGCGAGTGGTAGTGTGCCATGTTTGTGCCAGGGCTGGCAAACAAACTCAACTTTTCAGACGCTCTAATGAAGGAACAAATCAACAGGGACTTATAAGTGCATGAATTATTTAGAGACTATCTGCTCAGCAGCAGTGAGAGGAATTAAACCACAACCATCAGCTGGACCAAACCTCTTCTCAGGACCCATGCTGCTGATACACCCACTCTGAATGTTGTAATGTGCCAGCACACAGCTCTGTGGGGCTGGATACTCAGGACTTGCCTGTGCTTTAAAAGTCCTGCCTGTGTGTTTAAGTAAAAAGGCCTGTCTAACACAGTGTTCTTAGTAGGGCGTTTTTGGGTTGGGCAAGACTTTGAAAAGTTGCATAGACTCTACAAGAAGAGAGAAAACAAGAAAAAAACAAGAAAAAAAAAAACAAGAACAGATTGAAAGACCCAAATAACTAAATAACGTTCCTTGCAAGCGTTGCCCAGTCCAACCTGAAGGAGTATCAGTAATCAAAAAACACTTATTTCTTGCACCACTTGCTGCTCTCCAGTCTGTTTTCGTGCTCGAAACGGTGGCTTTCTTTCTCTGTTCACAGCAGAGAAATGGCATTTTGGAGGTTTTTAAACAATAAAGAGACCTCCTCCAAATGTTGAAAAGCATGAACAGAGGTAAGGATATTGATTCCTGCTCCATAGGAAGACATAGTGACTTATTTTAGCTGCAGAAGGAACTGACACTAAATTCGAGAGGGCTAATGGCATGAAAGTAAACGCAGACTGAAAGCGCTACAAAAAGAAACAACTCAAGTTTTTTTGGTAATTCAAACATTGAATAAAATAAATAACACTCCACAGACAAGTTACACTTCAGCCACATACAAACATACCCCCCCCCCCCCCCCCCCCCAAAACGTAACGCGAAGTTTCTGAAAGTAAATGTGACAACAGAGTTTCCCCACAATTTTAGACTTTCTCTTTAAATCCTCATGGAAACCTTTTATGGATGTTGGGTGACCAGGAGATAAAAATGTGGTGATCATTTTCTGAGTGTAATAAACCGCCTATCTCTTGCCAAATCATGTATAAATTAGCTGCATGTAAAATTTGAGCATTTGGATGTTGTTGTTTCGTACAGATTTAAGCCAGACTTAACCCTACTTCCTGTCCTCTCACAGGAAATTGGGCTCCTTGAAAATTGCTCTTCTGCCAAGCCTAGTTAGTGTCTCTTTTCCTCTCCCTCTCTCTCTCTCTCTCTCTCTCTCTCTGGCTCTCCTCTCATTCCTTTCTTCTTCACTCTGTAGCCTCTGTCCTTGAAAATATATGTTTGGAACCTGTCAGCTCCATGCAGATTATCTCTTTATTAATCCCAGCTGTGTAGAGACCGTGCATTTCAACATCTGTGTGTGCCCCTGCTGAAATAGGACGAATACTCAGCAGGGACTGTCCTCTTAAGACTTCACTTTAAACCTGCGATACACAGATTAATAACAGCAGCTTTATATAATTAACTCATCATTCAAGAAATTCTCTAATCTCATAGGAGCTGAAGTCAGACTCTACAACAAAGGTTTTCTAGAGGTAAATAAACTCATGATGTGAGACTGTGATGACTTTCTGTGTGATTCATTCCAAGCCTCTGCCAGAACTTTACTGTTGTTTCTAATTCATCCCAAAGGCAGCAGATGTTTTGTCATGGGACATGGCTATTGGCTACTCTAAAATCTGTGCTTGTGTGTGTATGTGGATGAATGTCTGTTGGTGTGTGTGCCCAGATATGGATTGGCACTCTGTCCTGGGTCAACCCCTTAGTGCCCAACGCAGTCCTCCAGGTGGATGGTTGTTCCTGGTCCTCACCAACATTTGTGTTGATTGAGTGTTGAACGGAACGGCTTTGTGTGCAGTGCTGCTCTCAACCGACACCATCTAAATGTTCTTTTACAATTTGTGTTTTTCATGATTATTACACACAGTATAAATCCATCTGTAGTATGCAATACATTCATTCATTCGTTCATTCGTTCATTAACTGCTTATTATGAACAGGGTCAGGGTGTGACTAGAGCCTACCAGGAGTCACTGAGCAGTGAAACACTGTGAACAGAGCTCCAGTCAACCACAAAACAATTCCATATGGTTTACCTAATTACCTAATTACACTATTTGCTGGTTCTCCAGTCTGTTCGCATGCTCAAAACCTATGGAGACAGATTAGCCTCAAAACACTTTACAAATGCGTAAATGTTAAGCCAATGGAGTCACAGTCCCGCCTACAGGGCGTTGTTTTGCTGCGGCCCTAAGAGCAACAGGTTAGTCCTGAAACACTGGGCGTAGGTGGGTAATATTGGCTTATGTTTGCTGTTTCGGATCACTTAAGGTGGATTTCTCCAAATTTGGGAGAAAAGTGCTACAAAACTAAACAAATGGAGTTACAAATGAGTTTCTGTGGTAATTCAGTGAATAAAACTTCTTACAAACACCAGTCGTTTTTCGCCTCAAACACACAGTTATTCCACCTTAAAAGTGTTTCCACACAAACGCAGATGTCCCCTTCAAACAAAAGCAAAGAACAAACACTTAAAACACGTGAAACAGTGTAATGAGGCTGTTTGGTGTCATCCGAGGAAGTTTCCCACCTCATGGTTGTGAAGAACTTAAAAAAATAAAAATAATAAGAAAAGAAAGCTTGTGTGAGTGTGTGTATGTTGTGTAAATAAGCTCTTTTGTACATACACTGCACCTCATGCGGTGGGTACATGCATGTCTCCGTATGAGTTCCTGTGGTTCATACAGGTCGGACATGTTTGTGCGCGATGTGAAATGCCTCAAAAGTGAATCGACTTCCTCTGGAGCTCTGTGCATGTGCACTTTTGTTAGTGAAGCGTCTGATGTGGAGAATGTAGGTTAAGGAGGTGAGACACACTGAGAGGGAAGGCGAAGCTAAATTGAAAGACTCATTTCCTGCTGGCTCTTAGACCCAATTCAGTCACTGTGCCACAGCTGCACTAAATTCAAATATACATCACTCCCTGATCTCCGGGGTGGAAAAAAGCGCACCGCAGACGAAGCATATGATCAGCCGATGCTGCATTTGTTGACAGTGTGGAAAAGGCTTGTCACATTTTCCAGCAGCTGAAGTGCCTCCTTTTCAAACACCGCAGATTTCTATGCAGTCCCGGCAGTCATGAATGCAAATAAGATGCAGATATTTTTGGGGGCACACCCACAGCCAGGATTGAAAAGAAGACCCACATAAAGCTATTTAGACTTTTTTTTAAAATTACTCAATGAAGCCTTTTGTCGGTTGAATTCGGATTGATTTTTATTTGTTGAAATATTAGAAATGTATTTGCTCCAATTCTCCATTACACACCATTTCTCCTTTGCTTCCATGAGAGATTTTTTATTACCACCCAGGGGAAAATCCATTTACTATTGGTTGGATTTATTGATTGAGCCCAGTGAAATATTGTGGAGAACGGAACTTCTCGTCTTGTTCTCACATCTATTATGTACATGCTTTCAGAAAGATTTCCAATTGATTCAGGCATCTTAGAGTATTGTTTAACCCTTTAACCGTTTACTCTTCCTTTTCCTCATATTAGTGAAGAAACGATGATTATGATGATATTTTAAAGTCAGCCTTCAACTGGTGTAAGAGTTTCTGTTTCTGTTCTTCTGGAAGACTTTAGAACATTTGTGTGAGGATTTGATGTCAGCCACATAATTATTAGTGAAGACTGGTACCCTATGTTGGATGAGTACTCCTGTCACTCCAGTTCATCTTGGAGGTATTGGATGGAGCCCTAGTCCCCACTGGCGTTGAACAGCATGAGCGTAAAGAATGCCCAAACATTTTTAAACCAGAGCTCATTTTTACAGAGCTCTGTTTGAAGTAATTCAGCAATGGGTTAAAAAGGACAACTAGAAGCACAGCTAATTTTGCAGGTTGCACTTTTTGCTGCTTGTGTTTCTGTTCAGATTCGGCTCGTATCGATGAGCTGAAGCAGACGAGGAGGGATCTGGAACAGGTTGCGTTGTCCTTTGTCAAAGAAATGAGCTTCAGTCTTGTCGTTGGGGAGCTTCTTGTAGAATAAGCTCCCTGTAGGCTGTTCTTATTGATTTTTTGCTTCTTGCTCTGGCTGATATTGTGCAGCTGGAACGATCCCTAAGACCATTGCACATGGCTGCTCCTAATGCGGTACAGTCCTACCTGGGTAAATGATCAGGACTGATGACATTGTCATGATAGACGTCTAAGAGCAGTCATTGTTCTTCGTGAAATTACTTCTCATTCTCACTCTGATAAGTTGCGAACAACAGTCACTTGTTTTCACTGATTGATTTACCATTCCTTCCAATTACAGACTTATTCTTTCTTTTTGTTGTATGTTCACCATTGCACCCTCATTTCAGATCTTTAATTCTTCATTCATATCGCCCTTATCCTGTTATCTGTTTTGCTCTGGTGTCGGCCAGAGCTGGATGGATTCTTCTTTTCAGTCATTGTCGCTCTCACTGATCCTCCCTTTGCACTGTAAATGTGGAATGGTGTGTGGTGTTTTAGGAACACTCTCAGAAAAGAGAGTGCATTATAGGCCACTAAATGTAAAAAATGTGCAAATGTGGTTTTAAAGGGGACATATTATACCTCTTTTTAAACACGTTAGAATATGTCTATGGGCTACAAAACATGTTCAAGAAGTTCTTTGCACAAAATCACTCACATAAAGAGATATCACCAGCTCTATTCTTGTCAGTTTCAGTCCCTTTCAGAATCAGCCATTTAAGGGCTCTGTCACTTTTATGCAAATAAGCTGTTGCTGGTCAGACCCCACCCATCCCATGTTTACCACACGTGAAAATGACAGAAAACACAGGTGCTATCCATCCCTATCTGTACGACCCAGAGTCAGACCCAGAGCAAGACCTGCACAGAGAACCGGTCCAGACTTTGAAAATTTGAACTCCACTAGTACTCTCCCTCTTTTTTTGGCTTAAGAATAATCAACCAGCCATATACAGAACCAAATGTGCTGTAAACAAACAGCATTTATTTAAAAATAATATATAAACATACAGTTTTAACATAATTATTTTTGTTACAAGCCCTCCAGCGCCCAGATCAGCATTCGTTTGCTTCTGTAACAGCTGAAGTCCTTAAGGTGGAATAGAAGAAAAAGAAGCAAATGTAGCTGTTTATTCTCCCGCTTGCAGCTTTTTGTCATCCTAAATGATCCAGGTGCCTGTAACTACTTCACTGTTTAAGGTGTTTAATGAAAACGTCAAATATGCCGGTGTTAGTGTAATTGTGTGAATATAGCAGCAGCACTTAATGTGGAACTGAAATTTCAAAGAACTCGACTTAGCACATAAATATGTCTTTTTTTATGTGGAATGAAATAGTAAGCAACTTTTAGGCTGTGCTGATGTGTTTGGGGACGTTTAAACGAGTACTAAACACTATAATGACATCAATATATGTTCAGTTTTCAGCTTCAGAGTTTGGTTCATGACACTGTGGCACTGTGAGGATTTTAAGACAGTGCACGCCACCTCTAAATATATTACCACGGCTCTGTATGTAGACTATTATTCATTAACAATCCAACCTTGAGAAGATCAGTCACAGGTTTACCTCACTGCTCAGTTCCCGCAGCTCAGTCTCGTGTAGTGTTTTTTTCCTCTTTTCATTTCCTGAAAGATAGTTTCTCTTCATCTTCTGATTATACACAAACTCTCCCTAACTTGAGACAAGGAGGGCCTTTGTTAACTTGCAGGCCCCTACGCAACGTGTGTAGTGAGCGTATAGGGCGGTCCGGCTCTGCCTGCACAAGCACCTTCATGAATGCCAGGTGTGATTCTATGCAAATTTCCCTAGTGTGATGCCACAATAAGGGGGTCATCCAAATGGCTCGTAGAAGCATATGACACCAAAATCTTTCAACTGACTCACAGAAAATGGTAGCGACCCAACTGGAAATACAAAAGCATGCAAAATGTGAGTTTTACATCATAATATATCTCCTTTAACGTCAAGGTCATTCATTCATTATCTGTAAGCGCTTATCCAGTTCAGGGTCACGGTGAGTCCGGAGCCTACCCAGAATCACTGGGTTCAAAGCAGGAACACACCCTGGAGGTGTCGCTAGTCCACCTACCAATGTGTGTTTTTGGACCGTAGGAGGAAACCGAAGAGCCTGGAGGAAACCCACACAGACACAGGGAGAACACACCAGACTCCTAACAGACAGGAGCAAGGACTTGAACCCACAACCCCAGGACCCTGGAGCTGTGTGAGAGCGACCTGCAGCACCATGGTGCCGCCCTTAAAGTCCAGGTGTTCCCTAAAAGTACATTACATGGTCTTCTCCAGAAGGAGAGGTGAATATTTGTATGCTTTCATTATAGGACTGTGTTAAATAAAAAAAACAGAAAAGACCAAAAGCTCCTGGCAATAATAGTAGCAGTGATTCCTATTAATTCATGTTTGCACAGTGGAATGCAATGCGAGAGTGCAGTCTTGCTGGTTGCATGTTCGTCCTGGCACACTGAGCTGGATTTAGACCTCCTGGCTCTTCCACAACAGCTATGTTTCCATTTCAGAGTGGCAGGCTTTTATTTGTTTCCCGTCCACTGTGCCATGGAGCACTGGCATACTGATGCTTGTCTGGCTGAGGCATTGTTTGATTTGTGGCTTTTGGAGGCATCCTAATAAAGCCTTGGAGAGACCTGGGATGACAGATGACCCCGCTCAGAGAGACTGGAAAAAGTCATTGCCTTCTGTTTGACTGGAAGTGTATGAACGATTTGTAATTTTCAATACTGTCACTGAGACTTAAATTATTGATTACATTAGTGATTATTTTCTTATTCCTGCTCCATTAGTGGGTAATATTGACTTTTGATAACTATTGATATTATTGGCTTTGCTGATTATTAGGTAGGAACCCACTCTAAATTCAGAAGAAACCATGAATGTAAACACACCGGAGTTAAAAACGAGATTCTGTGGTAATTGAAAGTGTATAAAAACTTACCGACAAGTTAAACTTACATCAACATACAAAAACAACAGTCCTTTTTCTCCTCAAACACACCATTCCACCTTAAAAGACATAGAGCTTCTGAACATAAACAAACCAGAGAGAACGGCAGTTCCCAGCAATCATAGATGTTTCCTTTAAAGGGAATATGTTATACCCCTTTTCCACAAGTTAACACAGTTACCTGCAGTCTTAATGGAATGTCTGTGACAAGCTTTACTCAAAATACCACAAGTATCAAATACCAGCAAAGTTTTGACCATGAAAATCACCATAACCATTTTTGTGTGTTTTAAAGAAACGTCTATTATTGTCGGGGAAATGCATTTCGATGCGCTGCGGTTTTTAAGGTGGAACGGTGTGTTTGAGGGGAAAAACGACAGCTGTGACACAAAGTGATCTGAAACAGCAAAAATAAGTCAATATCATCCACCTGTGAAGTAGGAATAGGTAGTAGGAATCCATATTTCGTTTTGAATAGTTTGGAGTTCTCTATGTTGTCTTTAAAAAAAAACTCCAGATGCCTCTGCACAGAGAGAGAGAAAGAAAGACTAGCGTACAGGACTGAGCCAGTTTATTTTTCTATTCCTTTACAGACTTCATAAACACATTAGACCAGCATTGAGCACACAAACAGACTGGAAATGCAGTATGTGTATGTGTATACAGTATATTACTACCATTATCATATGTTACAGTCCTGCTAAATAATTAAATCACAAATGTCGCTCCAGATTGTCCCACACAGATGTTCCATAGTTAAATGTGTGTGTCTTTTAAAGAGCGCACCTTAAATTGGACGTATATTCGACATGAAAAGCATTGGATAATGGCACCCACCTACAACCTCCCTATCTGCGCACGTGTGCAGTTTTTCCAATTATTTTTATGACAAATTACCATCATTGGTCCACTATGGACTGCACTCTCCCCATCAGCACTGTGCATAAGAAAGCCTTCCACATTTTAATCTCAGTCTGACAGCACTTGGGGAATGTGTACAAAAGCACTACTCCAAATGGTTCTGGAGGCAATGCTGCCTTCAAGGCAGAAGGAGGGTAATTGGTTACTTACCAACAGACAGGAATGAATGTGATTTGTTAAAACAGATTCTGTTCAAATACAGAACCATAAAGCTCCGTGTAGACCCCATGTTTGCCTGCTGTGACTTGATGAAATGACTCTGGAAGGACATAAATGTGCAGTATGATATACACATATTCATGTTTCATGATTTCGTAGAAGTTTTTGAACAATTTCAGTATTTTGTTTTGCTTGAAAGGTGGATAATGTAAGTAGCTGCCTCTGAGGAAGCTGCAGTGTTATAATGCTGTGCTGCCTCTGAGGAAGCTGCAGTGTTATAATGCTGTGCTGCCTCTGAGGAAGCTGCAGTGTTATAATGCCCTGCTGCCTCTGAGGAAACTGCAGTGTTATAATGCTGTGCTGCCTCTGAGGAAGCTGCAGTGTTATAATGCTGTGCTGCCTCTGAGGAAGCTGCAGTGTTATAATGCTGTGCTGCCTCTGAGGAAGCTGCAGTGTTATAATGCTGTGCTGCCTCTGAGGAAGCTGCAGTGTTATAATGCTCTGCTGCCTCTGAGTAAGCTGCAGTGTTATAATGCTCTGCTGCCTCTGAGGAAGCTGCAGTGTTATAATGCTGCGCTGTCTCTGAGGAAGCTGCAGTGTTATAATGCTCTGCTGCCACTGAGGAAGCTGCAGTGTTATAATGCTCTGCTGCCACTGAGGAAGCTGCAGTGTTATAATGCTCTACTGCCTCTGAGGAAGCTGCAGTGTTATAATGCTCTGCTGCCTCTGAGGAAGCTGCAGTGTTATAATGCTCTACTGCCTCTGAGGAAGCTGCAGTGTTATAATGCTCTACTGCCTCTGAGGAAGCTGCAGTGTTATAATGCTCTGCTGCTTATGAGGAAGCTGCAGTGTTATAATGCTCTGCTGCTTATGAGGAAGCTGCAGTGTTATAATGCTCTGCTGCCTCTGAGGAAGCTGCAGTGTTATAATGCTCTGCTGCCTCTGAGGAAGCTGCAGTGTTATAATGCTCTGCTGCCTCTGAGGAAGCTGCAGTGTTATAATGCTCTGCTGCCTCTGAGGAAGCTGCAGTGTTATAATGCTCTGCTGCCTCTGAGGAAGCTGCAGTGTTATAATGCTCTGCTGCTTATGAGGAAGCTGCAGTGTTATAATGCTCTGCTGCCTCTGAGGAAGCTGCAGTGTTATAATGCTCTGCTGCCTCTGAGGAAGCTGCAGTGTTATAATGCTCTGCTGCTTATGAGGAAGCTGCAGTGTTATAATGCTCTGCTGCTTATGAGGAAGCTGCAGTGTTATAATGCTCTGCTGCCTCTGAGGAAGCTGCAGTGTTATAATGCTCTGCTGCTTATGAGGAAGCTGCAGTGTTATAATGCTCTGCTGCCTCTGAGGAAGCTGCAGTGTTATAATGCTCTGCTGCCTCTGAGGAAGCTGCAGTGTTATAATGCTCTGCTGCCTCTGAGGCAGATTCTGAAGAAGTACATTCCTGCACATTTGAATTTTGAATGCTGCCTATGAAGCAGATTCTAAAGCAGTACATACTCAATCATAGCTAAAGTATTCAGGAATACTTCTTCAGAATCTGCCTCAGGGGCAACAGAGCATTATAACATTCTGCAGCTTCTCCTGGGGCAGTGAGTTACATTATCCTCCATTTAAGTGAAATGGAATACTGTAATTTTTGCAGCACTTCCAACAAATTATGAAACACAGCTGAGTCTACAGTAACACAAAATAAAATTATATTTCATATTTGTTTCTTCTTGATAGTCAGAGCAGGCAACCACTGGGGTCTAGGTGGAGCTTTACGGTTTTATGGCGCTGTATTTGAAAATCTCTGCCAAATCTGTTTTAACCAGTCACATTTATCCCTGCCTGTTGGCTGGTAACCAGTTCCTTCTGCCTTGAAGGCAGTGCTGCCTCCAGAACCATTTTGAGTAGTGCCTCTTCACACATGTACATTTAGACGGTGTGCCTCATGAACCGGTATTATCCCCACTGACAGTGTGTGTGACAGTGTTAGTGACTCAGACATCTGAAGCTTGAGTCGTGAAATGTGGTGGATCAACTGGCTTTGGTTCATTTCTTTTATGTGTGTGTGCGTGTGTATGTGTGTGTGTGAGTGAGTAGGTGAGAGAGAGATTAGGGAGGATATCTCTGGAAATACAGGTTTTAATGGAACCATCCCAGCCTGACTGCCTTTATTGAATCCAGTGATAAGTCATAAGGGGCTCCAGTAAATTACACATATCACCAGGTGGATCTTGTTTTTTTTTACTTTATTTCTCTGCCTATGTCTGTGGTAATTTTAGTATTCCTCTTTCTCTGTTTTTTCCTGCTTTGTCTTTCTATTATATTAAAATAAGGCCAAATATACTGATATATTGATTGATGGGACTAAAATACAAGATGGAGGATTAAAATACAGACATTCTGTAAACTTGACATTGCTCTCTTTTACAGACGTTTTTGTTTGTCCTTGTTTCACCATAAACCTTTGGTGTATTTTCATATCGTGCTGTATATTTCTCTCTATGTGCCCTTCTTCTCTCTTTCTTCCTTTGTTCAACTGCTGCCACTTACTGTCATATAGAGAAGTGAATGTTTTCCACTCAGCTGAGCTGAGCCTGAAGACACATTCCACTAATGGTGAGAAACAGAAAAGATAATCATGTTTGTAGCCCCTGCAGGGATTTCTGGCCACTGTCGATTTTTATCCAGTGCGCTGTTTGAAAAGACTGCAGCTCTCTGGGCAGCAGGGCTGCTTACTTTTTCAGTTTAGACTAAACAGATATAGAGCTTAGATCCAGCCGCAGTCTCCTTCAGCTTTCATGAAACATTACATTCATAAACTTTTGCAGGCTTCTATTTCTCACAACATGAGATTTCATTAGAATTAACACGTGCTAGCTGCTGTTTTCTAATATCAACAGCATGTAAAGTGGCAGTTCAGCCTGCCGAAAACGAATGCGTTATTTATTGTGACTGCTAAACTAGCCACTGAGCTATAGGCTAGTAAATACAATCACTTTACCATTAGCATAACTCTTATCTCATCAAAGACACAATATAATTGAATAATGCTTGCTAAGTAGAGTTTATTAAGAAAGGGATAATATGAGGAGATAAGCACCGAGACTGAGAGTGTTAGGCTAATCTACTGAATAACACTCTCACCTTATAATTCCTTTCCAGATAAAGTCAGTGAGCCAATAAAATAAATAGTGGCCAAGGAGACAGAGGTTATATCATCTGTAAACTAGAATTACTGTTGCTTAAAAAGGTTTCAAAATCTATAGTGTTAGCTGCGGCTCTTAAGGTGGAACAGAGAAGACAGCAAGCTGGTGAATAACGGCAAGAAGACTCGTAAACGGACACATATAAGGATGAACTAAATGTTTGACTGTGAAAGTTGTGAAAAAGAAGCACATAAGAACCTCCTTATGATGGAAGGGCACATTGATAAATAACACCAGCCTTGTCTAGCAGTAAAGGCTTGTTAATGCAGGGAAATTGTGGCCGCTGGTTCACTTTTTTGTGTATATAGATGTTTTAGTGAAATGATGAACACTTTTCTGTGTAAATATGTTGATTATGGCACATTCTTCTTATGTTTTACGGCCCAAAGATGTTAAACTCGTCTCTTGTTTATTTGTTCAGTTTTCCTCAAACTGGCATTCTGGTCGAGCTTCACCTCTGGGGAGGAGAGGGAGGAGGCAGACAGCTCTCTCCACGGTTTTGAAAGTGTATTATAGTTCAGTTTTTAAACGCTTGCTAAAACGCTTTTTAAAAGATATCCACCACAGCAAAGAATGTTTTCCAGCGAAATGAGCCTCAAACTCCGCACTACTGGGCTTCTGCTGTTCTCCACCTGTTTTCGGAGCCAACCCTTAATATCTCCACACTGTATGATGGTATGGAAAACGTGGAACAAATAAAGATACAGCCAATCCCTATCAGAGGCCAAGAAGTGCTATAAACGTAATGTACCCTTTCAGCCAGAAGAGAGACACATTTTCTATCTCACCACACTCCTCACAGACAGTCACCCGGAAGAAACCCACGCAGACACAGAGAGAACACACCAAACAAAAATTCATTCATTGTCTGTAACTCTTATCCAGTTCAGGGTCGTGGTGGGTCCAGAGCCTATCCGGAATCCCTAGGTGCAAGGCAGGCACACACCCTGGAGGAGGCGCCAGTCCTTCACAGGGCGACACACACACACACACACACACCTACGGACACTTTTGAATAGCCGATCCACCTATGAATGTTGGAGGAAACCCACACAGACACAGGGAGAACAGACAACACTCCTCATAAACTGTCACCCGGAGGAAACCCATGCAGACACAGAGTGAACACACCACACTCCTCACAGACAGTCACCCGGAGGAAACCCACGCAGACACAGGGAGAACACACCAACTCCTCACAGACAGTCACCCGGAGGAAACCCACGCAGGCACAGGGAGAACACACCAACTCCTCACAGACAGTCACCCGGAAGAAACCCACGCAGACACAGAGAGAACACACCAACTCTTCACAGACAGTCACCCGGAGGAAACCCACACAGACACAGGGAGAACACACAAACTCCTCACAGACAGTCACCCGGAGGAAACCCACGCAGACACAGGGAGAACACACCACACTCCTCACAGACAGTCACCCGAAGCGGGAATTGAACCCACAACCTCCAGGTCCCTGGAGCTACCTGCTGCGCCACCGTGCCGCCCCTTCATGGTTTCTCATATAAACTCAAACCAATCTCACAAGTGTCAGGGCATTTGAAACTATATCCTTGGAGTTTTCTTTCTTTCTGTACCTGTGTTTATTACCTCTGGTCAGCTGTGTAGTATCTTACTGCATTCTATGAGTAATACAACTATTAAACATTATAATTTATAATGTATTATATGTGGCATTCAAAGATTTCATAAGGCGTAGATAATAATTCAAGCCTGCTGTGGAATGTGCACTCTAAGATCCTTTTTGTTTAAGATCTAGTCTGTAAAATCTTATGCTAGGAACATTTGGGGGACTGTAGGAATATATATAGGAAAGCAGAAATATTTAATTTGAGTCAGTGTCCCTTTAAAAGAAGAAACACGTTTCTATTTCTCAGCAAACTGTTTTTCAAGCATCAGTCGGCTGGAGTTGAATGAATTTTGATATTCAGTTTGGAAGTTGTGTAGTTTGAGATTTGCAGGACTGATCTGTGTGCACTTTTTTCTTGTTTTTACAGCTGTTGTGCCTGAGGCCTAGTGAGCGATGTACTGTAGAATGGGTGTAATCAGGGTGAGGGAGTGGTGGACCCTCACTGGGATGCTGGGTAATTGAAAAGCAAGCCTCCTATTTTTACAAAGCTCTCTCCATTAACCCCAGCTGTGAATCTGATGGAATTAGCCTGGGTCCCAGAGACAATCACAGCCTGCTCTCGGCAGGTGGTTGAAAGACTGGCTTTATGTTTTATTTATTGTATATTCATGCTGATGTAAATGTGATAGGATTCCTCTGCGTGTCCTTTTCTGTTTTCAAGCCGATCAGCGAGACGAGATGCTTTTTTAAGTTCCTGTCACAAAGGCATATATCCCAGAGCCACAGAGTCTTTTAGGGGCTTCTGTTTTCTTACATCCCCCTTTTTAACGTTGGGTTTAAGGTCAGTCCGAGTGTGGAGCTGTCAGCAAGCGAGCACAAGACCCTCAGCCAGTTCTCTGTGGTGAATCTTTCTTCTAAAAGGAAAAGTTTATTGCTCAGAAGTTGCTTGCTAATGGCTGTGGAGACTTTACACTGAATGATCACTGGATTAGGAACACCTACCTTCTATATACATTCATTGTTAAATTGTATCAGCTCCACAAACAGGAACACTCTTTGGTTCTACAATTACAGAGTGTAGTCCACCTGTTTCTCTACATACCCATTCACCCTGCTCTTCACAGGACCACAACAGAGCAGGTATGATTTTGGTGGTGGATCATTCTTAGCGCTGCAGTGACTGATGTGGTGGTGGTGTGTTGGTGTGTGTTGTGCTGGTGCGAGTGGATCGGACACATCAGTGCGGTTTGTGTTTTTAAAGTAAACTGTATCACTACTGGACTGAGAATAGTCCACCAACCAAACATTTCCAGCATACAGCGACCTGATAAAGGGCTAGAGGACGACCGACACACACTGTGCAGCGACAGATGAGCTACTGTCTCTGACTTTACATCTACAAGGTGGATCAATGATGTAGGTGTGTCTAGAATTGACAGTGAATGGACACAATGTTTAAAACCTCTAGCAGCACTCGTGTGTCTGATCCACTCGTGCCAGTGCAACACACACCTCAACCACACAAATCATACCTGCTCTGTGGTGGTCCAGTGGGGTTCCTATCTGTCCAAATAAAATTGATACACTTTATTAACAACATCACAATTATGACGGTTCATACAAACCGGAATTCAAAAAAGTTGGGACACTAAACAAATTGTGAATAAAAACTGAATGCAATGATGTGGAGACGGCAAATGTCAATATTTTATTCGTAATAGAACATAGACGACAGATCAAAAGTTTAATCTGAGTAAATGTAACATTTTAAAGGAAAAATATGTTGATTCAAAATTTCACAGTGTCAACAAATCCCAAAAAAGTTGAGACAAGTAGCAATAAGTGGCTGGAAAAAGGTAATTGAGCATATAACGAACAGCTGGAAGACCAATTAACACTAATTAGGTCAATTGTCAACATGATTGGGTATAAAAAGAGCTTCTCAGAGTGTCAGTGTCTCTCTGAAGCCAAGATGGTAAGAGGATCACCAATTCCACCATTGTTGCGCAGAAAGATAGTGCAGCGATACCAGAATGGTGTTACCCAGCGTAAAATAGCAAAGACTTTTAAGTTCTCATCATCAACCGTGCATAACATCCCAACTTTGTTTGGGATTTGTTGACCCCATGAAATTTTGAAACAACATATTTTTCCCTTAAAATGATACATTCTCTCAGTTTAAACTGTTGATCTGTGATTTGTGTTCTATTCTGAATAAAATATTAGATGTTGGCACCTCCTCATCATTGCATTCAGTTTTTATTCACAATTTGTTTAGTGTCCCAACTTTTTTGGAATCTGGTTCATAGTTTAGATGAGAAATTGTTGACTAAGAGTTTTATTATCTCAGCCAACCTGACCACAGTGAGACTTAACTGAAGCAAAATCTCCTTTGACTTTCCACCTGATCTCATTGTTGTCTAGGAGAAAATTACAGTGATATAAAGGAGAACATATAAAAATAGTAAGGAGAAAGTGCAAAGACATTAAAGAGATGTATTTTTTACCCCCAGGGTGCGGTTGGAGGCATTCTCGGATAACAGTGGGAAGCTGCAGCTCTCACTGCAGGAGATCATTGAATGGCTCACAGCCAAAGATGAGGAGCTGTCAGAGCAGCTGCCCATAGGGGGCGATGTGGGGGCTGTACAGCACCAGCGGGAATTCCATCAGGTAGTACCTCTACAAGCACAAACACGTATGCACACACAAGCACACGCACACATGGGGGTTGTGGTGAAGTGAATAACACTGCTCCCCTTCACAACGCAAACATTTGTCAGTTCCCAGCTCAGCCAGGACTTGGGCAAGACTCTTAACAATTAAGATTAAGAGAATTATTAATGAGCAAGAATACCAGACAAAGTGGCGGAAATCTAAATGCAACATTTCCTTCCAGTGTTTCGTTCATCAATTCCAATCATCACCACGTTTCTGTTTTTCTTACTGTTTTTGATGAAAAAATGACAAAATATGGACACAGCAGCTGTCTTTAATGTTGTGGGACCAACAGAAATAAAAACAATAGAATCAGAAATAAATTGGAATGAAATCTTTTCACGTGGATTTAAATTGTATTTTTAAATTAAATTGTATTTTTTAAATAAAAAGTATTTTCCCCTCCCTTGTAAAGTTAATATTTTTGGAGATACATGTTTTTCATTATGTGTGGAACGATGGTTCAGCAGTTGCTATCACACAGCTCCAGGGTACTGGAGGTTGTGGGTTCAAGTCCTGTTCCGGGTGACTGTCTGTGAGGAGTGTGGTGTGTTCTCCCTGTGTCTGCGTGGGTTTCCTCTGGGTGACTGTCTGTGAGGAGTGTGGTGTGTTCTCCCTGTGTCTGCGTGGGATTCCTCTGGGTGACTGTCTGTGAGGAGTGTGGTGTGTTCTCTCTGTGTCTGAGTGGGTTTCCTCCGGGTGACTGTCTGTGAGGAGTGTGGTGTGTTCTCTCTGTGTCTGTGTGGGTTTCCTCCGGGTGACTGTCTGTGAGGAGTGTGGTGTGTTCTCCCTGTGTCTGCGTGGGATTCCTCCGGGTGACTGTCTGTGAGGAGTGTGGTGTGTTCTCCCTGTGTCTGCGTGGGTTTCCTCTGGGTGACTGTCTGTTAGGAGTGTGGTGTGTTCTCCCTGTGTCTGTGTGGGTTTCCTCCCACATTCATAGGTGGATCGGCTATTCAAAAGTGTCCGTAGGTGTGTGTGTGTGTCGCCCTGTGAAGGACTGGCGCCTCCTCCAGGGTGTGTGCCTGCCTTGCACCTAGTGATTCCGGATAGGCTCTGGACCCACCACGACCCTGAACTGGATAAGAGTTACAGACAATGAATGAATTTTTGTTTGATTCTTCATTGCCATTAATGATTTTCTGTATCTATTTGGAAGTTAAATATTTGTGTTCATTATAAAAATCATCCATCATCCAGCATTTTTATGATTCATTAAGATTTTAAACTGATGTCCACCAGTCTCTTCTAAATTTCAGTTGTTTGTCTAGAGATGTTAAATAAATGTTACACATACACAACACACACCTTCTCATGCATTTTCATGCCTTTCAATTACCAGTGCTCTTTGATGTCCAATCCTATTAATCTACACATCTATCAAAATAATGAGCCCAGTTAAACATTTAGGACTAACAGGACAACAGAGTCATAGTGAAACACATTTGACCAGGCTGCTTTCCCACTTACCAGCACTGTATAATAATAATAAAAAAACCCTACAAATACATAAAGAGAGAGAGAGAGAGCGGGAGAGACCTGTCTAAAATGTATTAATTGAATATTTGAAATCCTCTCTACATCTCACATCTTGACACTTTTAAAACTATTTTTTGACATTTATTGTATTAGAAATTAGTCATCAATCAAATGTTAAGAAGGTAGAAGAAGCTACTTCACGTGTAAGTGAACAGCAGCAGTAGCCGTTGTGTATGTGTTAGTACACTGGTCAATAACAGACAATATTACACTTGTTTTACAAATTAAATTGGGGCTGCAATACAGCCAAGAAATAAAAGAGAAAAACACTGAAGACCAGAATGCTTCCCATCATTAACATAAAAAAAGCATAATTCCAACAAAACTGACACTGCAAAAAACAAATAAACAAACAACAACAACAACAACAAACAAACAAACAAACAAACAAGAAAAAAAATACAAGGAGACTGATATGAGGATCTGTGAGAGATCAGTCCATACGAGCCGCATGGTTTTATAGGAACTACGTAGGAGGAACATTCACTGTGAAGCAACTCAGTCAAAATCAACAAAGTTGAGGAAATATCTGCTGATTAACTTCTCATAACATTCAGCGATTTCTGCAACAAAGCCGATGCACAATGGTCCCAAACTAAACAATTCCACATAAATCCTCACTTGTTTTTCCCCTGTGTGTTGTATGTTCTGTCTCTTGCTGTATGTGAAACGTATGTAGAAAATGAGTTTAGTGACAAATAGTGATTTGTGGTGACTCTGCACAAGACGAATGATAATGATCATCACAACAGTCCCAACTACCCACATCCTGCAAGGGCTGCCCTTCCATTTACTTCAGTATGATTTGTTGTACAAGCACTCCTGATACACCCCAGTGCCCACGTTGAGACCCACAAGAGCTTCAGGATCCCCAGGTTCTGTCCTTTATATGTACTTCATGAATGGTTTTATAACATGAAAGATTCATTTAAGATGCGTTTTTGGGGGTCAGCGTTCAGTAAAATCAACGTACAATCTCTTTAGTGAATATGTAGCAAACCTATGGTTGTTTTTCCACTAGTTCAGAGGTTTGAACATTTCTATGAGGACTTGATTGAGGTCAGACACTGATGATATGGTCAGGAACTGAGTTTTGAAAAATCACTCTGTCAATCCAGAGAGCACAGTTTAAATGATAGGGGGCTTTATACACTTCAGTATTCTATATAGGAATTACACTGATTATGAGGTGTGTGAAATATCTGGAGAAACAGTGTAGTGTATGGCTGTATGGTAAGTGAAAAAAAGAGTTTTATTCTGTACTTATGGTTTTACATGGATACACACACACACACACACACACCATGTAATGGGTAGTGTAGTATTGTAGAAAGCTTTTCCACCTTTGTTCCAATTTCCACTGCTGTCATTCAGCTCTCTGTCTGTGTGTGGATGTAGAACTCTGCACAGGGGAGAGAGAGAGAGAGAGAGAGAGAGAGAGAATAAGTGGCTTTCACTCCCATCAGACTGGCTGTGAAATCAGCCTCCCAATTAAAAAAGGCCAGAGCCTCTCTTTTCCTTTTTCACACAATCCCAGAACACTGTCTCTCACCCAACCACCCCCCCCCCCTCCTCACACACCCACCCCCAAAAAAACCTCTGCATGAACTTACACGCATTCAGAACGTGATACAATCTAGGCTAGAATAAGTGAAATCAATTATTAAATGAAAAATCTCATCAATATATTTAATATTTCTTGCTATGGAATTGTACAAATACCGTTAAGATTTTAAACCTATTTTAGATGGTTTTTGCTTTCAATTATTAACCAGGTGAATGAGACACTTTACATAACATCGCTTTAAAACAAGTAAGAATGTCTAAAATTGTTGAACAACATTATATTCTTCTTTCATCGATCTCACGCTGAGAAATATTAGATACGATGCTTAGATTTAAAGGGCTTTCTCTTAGTGTGAGCTACGCCACCAGCCTCCCACTCACACCAAGCCATCTATCCTTTTAACACTGTTCCAATGTCTCCTTTTCTACTTCTATTTCCATAATTATTATGCATGGTGCTGCCATTCCCAGAGCTCTACATTTCTCTCTGAAAGTTTTCTGACAAGAGACAGAGGGGAAATCGCATGCCTGGTTCTGCAGAGAATTACAACGTTTTAAGGAATATGAATTATTGATCTTAAATGGATTTCATATGTTGTGTTCTTTACTGTACCTTTTGTGTGAGTGTGTGTGTGTGTGTGTGTGTGGTTACCTATTCATTTCTGTATGCATATGACACATGTGCACAGGACTCACATTTAACACCTTTGCAACAGGATTGTCCTAACAATGTTAAAATATTAAAAATGGTATTGAAATGTCACTCAAATTACAGTGGGGCTTTTCAAATGTTTCAAAATTTCAAGGTAATTGTGATATGGCTTCAATGAACGTGTGTCTGTGTGCGCGTGTGTGTTTGTAGAGAGGCTAGCAGGCTTTTGCTGACGTAGTGGGGGATGTAGCATTGACCGTATGTATAAACTGGACGCAGTGGTTCCACTGTTTTCTGTGGGGAAACCATGGGTGACAATCGTATCACTTCTTTACCGGCTTCTCGTGCAGTGAATACCGGGAAAGTGAGAGACTTCACATGCGCCCACACGCCGTTCAAACAACCGTACGGTCTGCAGGAGTTGTGAGGATAAACGCCCCCTGAAAAAGTATCCAGAATGATGGATACAGGAGATGTTTTTGTTTGATGCACAGACGTAAACTCAGACTGAAGTTAGTGAGAGCCTGCTGCATTAGTTATCACCATTTACTGGAGAATATTTCTGTTCTAATCGTAAACTGTCTGTACAATCTTCTAAAACTCTATAATTATATGTGATAGATCCCGCAATGGTGTTTTCTTCATTCTCACTGCATTTAGCAACGTTTTTCTACTGATTACTTCAGCCAGATTGTCTGTCTTCTACAAATAAACATGCTTTATGATCATTTGAAATGATTATTATTTAAACAAAATATTAATTAAAATTACATTAAATAAAAAAAAAAACGTTGCGAAGAATCAGATGGATTTGAAAGTTTGAACGTCACATAAGAGACACACTGTCAATGAAAGATAACAGGAAATAAGACGTCTTACAATAAAAAGAAGAACAACACACATCATATAATCAATGTTATTGCTGCATGAACAGCTGTTTTGAAAGTATATGAGACTATACCTTTCATTGTCACCAATCTGTCAAACAGTACTGAGCAGCGCTGGGCAATTCTCTGTGCTTCTGGATTATACAGAGTTTTCCCTCAAAGGTTACAGCACGATGTTTTTGGTCACAGCTTTATCACGTCATCTTTAGCATTGTTGTGGAAAAACGTTCAAGAGATTGTGAAGCTTGTTCATCGAGTCCATTCTCTGTAGAAGAGAACTTGGCTGGTGTCGTAATTGGAAACGGCTCAGAGATACCTTTATTATCAGTTCAAAAACTGAATGGGAAAATGAATGGGAGTGAATGGAGAGCTACTCTCGAATGGTCCTCTCGTAGCGCTGACACTCACTTCCTGTGGTCCTGGCATTGTAGATTGTACCCAATGTCTGACTACAGGGTGGGCCATTTATATGAATACATCTTAATAAAATGGGAATGGTTGGTGATATTAATTTCCTGCTTGTGGTACATTAGTATATGGGAGGGAGGGGGAAACTTTTCAAGATGGGTGGTGACCATGGCGGCCATTTTGATGTCAGCCATTTTGGGTCCAACTTTTGTTTTTTCAATGGGAAGAGGGTCATGTGACACATCAAACTTATTAGGAATTTCACAAGAAAAACATTGGTGTGCTTGGTTTTAATGTAACTTTATTCTTTCATGAGTTATTTACAAGTTTCTAACCACTTATAAAATGTGTTCAAAGTGCTGCCCATTGTGTTGGATTGTCAATGCAACCCTCTTCTCCCACTCTTCACACACTGATAGCAACACCGCAGGAGAAATGCTAGCACCGGCTTCCAGTATCCGTAGTTTCAGGTGCTGCACGTCTTAATGGTATGGTGTGATACATGGGGTACAAAGACAGTGGGGCCATTCTTCATCAATGAAAACCTCAAGGCCACTGGATATGCGAAATTGCTACATGATGATGTATTTTCCTCTTTATGCACTGAAGCTGGCACGTTCCCTGAGTTTTTCAGCAAGATGGTGCACCACCACATTATGGGTGTCAGGTCCGAGCATTCCTAGATGAACAGTTTCCTGGAAAGTGGATTGGTCGTCGTGAGCCAGTTGAATGGCCCCCAAAGGCTTTAGACTTTTATCTTTGGGGTCATCTGAAGGCAATTGTCTATGCTGTGAAGATACGAGACGTGCAGCACCTGAAACTACGGATACTGGAAGCCTGTGCTAGCATTTCTCCGGCGGTGTTGTTTTTCTTGTGAAATTCCCAATAAGTTTGTGTCACATAACCCTCTTCCCATTGAAAAAACTAAAGTTGGATCCAAAATGGCTGACTTCAAAATGGCTGCCATGGTCACCACCCATCTTGAAAAATTTCCCCCTCCCATTTTTTTTAAGGTGTATCCACATAAATGACCCACCCTGTAGAGTCCACCCTTTCATACAAACAGGGCCAGAGCTCAAAAGCGAGAAGGTTTGGTTCTGCTTTTTGGTTCTCAAAACATTTGGCCCTGTATCGCCATGATTTGTTTTCCAGAAACATATTAAGCCAGGGTTTAAATTAAAGTATTACGTTTTGCTAATTAGTCAAAGACTAGGCTTAATCCAAGTCACATAGGTCAAACGTATATCTCTGAAATATATAAATAGAGCAGAACAACAACTCAAATCCATTCCATTCAATTCAGTTCGGCCTTATCTGGGTATTGCTGTTTACCATTAATACAAAGCTGTTCATATTAAGATAAAATCCATCAGAACAAGAGGAAGAACCACTGAGACAACCCAAGACTCAAACTGAAAAACACTGTTCATTGAAACCAGTGTGAAATCAAGCCAAAATAGTGTTAATGTTTTAGTTTGCTGTAGAAAATGCTCACCCCAGTTCTCTTTGTGTGAGTGTGTGTGTGTGTGTGTAAAGAGGGGTCATTTTCCAACATGGCAACATTATCAGTGTCAGAAGTGCCCTGATACACTCTTAACTTCCCTGGGCCATGTTTGTCCTTTCATCTGCCTCTGTGTTCAGTGCAGTTTAAAGAAGTGCGTGTGCTGTAGGATGCTGTTATCAGGACAGACACGTGTGTGGTTCTGTGGTTTAACAGACACACAGACGCATATAAAGCATGAGTAATTCCAGTTTGTAGAGTGGGATATTTTAATCTCTTCCTGCAGCATAGGAACTGGTTTTTTGTAATTTAAAGGTATGATGTATCTGCAAGATTTTCACACAGACATTTGTACAGTGAATATGGATTCTACCAGCACTGCGGAGGTTTTGGTATAATTCCTGTTTGCTTCTCTTTTCTGGTATGCCACAATGTTTATATAATTTATGAGTTTATGCTTTTTGAGTCTAAGAAATGTGACAGTGTTAGTCAGTGGTTAGTTGAGTAAAGCTGACCTAGATGTTATTAAGTAGGGAGTAGTTGAAGAGAAAACCTGGAGTATAATCTCTAGACATTCATTCATTCGTTATCTTTAACAGTTATCCAATTTAGGGTCGCGGTGGGTCCAGAGCCTACCTGGAATCATTGGGCGCAAGGCAGGAATACACCCTGGAGGGGGCGCCAGTCCTTCACAGGGCAACACACACACACTCACACCTACGGACACTTTTGAGTCGCCAATCCACCTACCAACGTGTGTTTTTGGACTGTGAGCACCGGAGGAAACCCACACAGACACAGGGAGAACACACCAACTCCTCACAGACAGTCACCCGGAGGAAACCCACGCAGACACAGGGAGAACACACCACACTCCTCACAGACAGTCACCCGGAGGAAACCCACACAGACGCAGGGAGAACACACCACACTCCTCACAGACAGTCACCCGGAGGAAACCCACACAGACACAGAGAGAACACACCACACTCCTCATAGACAGTCACCCGGAGGAAACCCACACAGACACAGGGAGAACACACCAACTCCTCACAGACAGTCACCCGGAGGAAACCCACGCAGACACAGGGAGAACACACCACACTCCTCACAGACAGTCACCCGGAGGAAACCCACGCAGACACAGGGAGAACACACCACACTCCTCACAGACAGTCACCCGGAGGAAACCCACGCAGACACAGGGAGAACACACCACACTCCTCACAGATAGTCACCCGGAGGAAACCCACACAGACACAGAGAGAACACACCAACTCCTCACAGACAGTCACCCGGAGGAAACCCACGCAGACACAGGGAGAACACACCACACTCCTCACAGACAGTCACCCGGAGGAAACCCACACAGACACAGAGAGAACACACCACACTCCTCACAGACAGTCACCCGGAGGAAACCCACACAGACACAGGGAGAACACACCAACTCCTCACAGACAGTCACCCGGAGGAAACCCACGCAGACACAGGGAGAACACACCAACTCCTCACAGACAGTCACCCAGAGGAAACCCACGCAGACACAGGGAGAACACACCACACTCCTCACAGACAGTCACCCGGAGGAAACCCACACAGACACAGGGAGAACACACCACACTCCTCACAGACAGTCACCCGGAGGAAACCCACACAGACACAGGGAGAACACACCACACTCCTCACAGACAGTCACCCGGAGGAAACCCACGCAGACACAGGGAGAACACACCACACTCCTCACAGACAGTCACCCGGAGGAAACCCACGCAGACACAGGGAGAACACACCACACTCCTCACAGATAGTCACCCGGAGGAAACCCACACAGACACAGAGAGAACACACCAACTCCTCACAGACAGTCACCCGGAGGAAACCCACGCAGACACAGGGAGAACACACCACACTCCTCACAGACAGTCACCCGGAGGAAACCCACACAGACACAGAGAGAACACACCACACTCCTCACAGACAGTCACCCGGAGGAAACCCACACAGACACAGGGAGAACACACCAACTCCTCACAGACAGTCACCCGGAGGAAACCCACGCAGACACAGGGAGAACACACCAACTCCTCACAGACAGTCACCCAGAGGAAACCCACGCAGACACAGGGAGAACACACCACACTCCTCACAGACAGTCACCCGGAGGAAACCCACACAGACACAGGGAGAACACACTACACTCCTCACAGACAGTCACCCGGAGGAAACCCACACAGACACAGGGAGAACACACCACACTCCTCACAGACAGTCACCCGGAGGAAACCCACGCAGACACAGAGAGAACACACCACACTCCTCACAGACAGTCACCCGGAGCGGGAATCAAACCCAAAATTTCCAGGCCCCTGAGCTGTGTGACTGCGACACCTAACTGCTGCGCCACCAAGAAAAATATTGTATATTTCTAGGAGAATGAACAAATTCTGTTAAGATTCAGAATGTGGAAATACATGGTTTTGTTTCTGAAAGTGGTGACAAACACCTGGAAACCTTTTACAAATTTAAGATCAAGCTAGTCCTTGAATAAAGTAGGCCATATTGGAAATGCATGGGTGAATGAGTGTGTTCATCCCAGGCCCCTGGACTGGACTGAATTTACATCAAGATATCTTCCTAAATGGCAGCAACTGGGGCTTATCTTATGTGTTAATTGCTTGAGCTTTTTAATGAATCCAGCTGATCAGTCCACTCCAGGCCTCTCTGTGTCCATATGCATGTCTTTACTGAGCTTCCAGGGAGACAGTAGTGTGTGTGTTTGTTTGTGAGTGAGATTTAGAGACTACTGTCAGACTGAAACCTCATGTCCCTGTTTTTTGTCGTTCTTCAATTTTGTGCATTATTTGAACACTTTATCTGCTCCTCATATTGTGTCAGTATGTGATATAATCATGAGAAGTGGCCCAGTAGGCCCATTTTTATCTTCTTCTTTAAAGTTCTAAAGGCAAAAGCATCAGCGGAGAAGGAAAAACATATTTTCCCCAAGCTATTTTGGAACATTATTACTTTCTTTAAATAAATGGCAACACAATGTAAATGCTTTTTGGAATTTTATCAAAGTATCACAATCAAATGGATACACAAAGCTGAGAGATGCCAATTTAATGGTTCTTCTTTTCCGTACTCGGCCGTGTCGTTTACACTAACAATTTCCTAAAGAACTGTCCACTGATAGATTTGTCATGTAGACAACTTTGGGTCTGTGGTATCCTTCAAGTTTTTTTTTTTCTCGAATCATGTATATAATCATAAATACCTATACTTTAATGTGTCCAAATGTGCCTTTGCTTGAGATCACATACAAATGTATGTTAGCTCTCTCTTTGTGGTGTGTGCAGGCCTTTATGGAGGATGTGAAATCCAGAGGACCTTTCATCTACTCAGTGTTGGAATCAGCCCAGTCGTTTTTGGCCCAGCATCCGTTCCAGGAGCCTGAAGAAACGCTGCCAGAGAGCAAAGGTCTGCTATCTGTTCTAAAAACTTCAGTTCCAAAACGCTTGGCCACATTATAAGACTCATCACAGGTGCTTCCAGTGGGCATGCTTTATCAGAAACCATTACCCTTTTGTATATAGGTCAGCAACTGGAGCTGGGTCATCCCAAATTAACCAAATGCAGCTGTCCATATGGCATATGGTGACATCAGTAATGAAGGGAAAAGGGCTGTTGTTTTTTCACTGTTTTGGCTTTTTTCACTCATCTTTAATTTTTCCTCTCCTCCCAATTCCTTATTTTACGTAATTAACAACACGAGAATCAGACTTACTTCACATACTCGGCATCTGTGTTGGTGAGTGACATGTCTGACATGTTTATTTTAGATAAATATGAAATAGAAAAACAGGAACAGGCAGATATGATATTATTATATATAATATAATTGGTCAGGGCCCCCACAGGACCCCCACGGAGCAGGTGTGATGTGGTGGTGGATCATTCTCAGCGCTGCAGTGACACTGACGTGGTGGTGGTGTGTTAGTGTGTGTTGTGCTGGTGTAGAGTGGATCTGAAACAACAGTGGTTCTGGAATTTTAAAAGCCCTAATTGTCACTACGGGCCTGGGAATAGTCCACCGACCAGTAATATCCAGCCGACAGCGTCCTGTGTCACTGATGAAGGACTAAGGACCACCAACACAAACAGTGCAGCAACAGATGAGCTACTGTCACTGATTTACATCTACAAGGTGGTCCAATGAAGGAGTGAGAGGACAGAGTGTTTAAAAACTCCAGCAGCACTGCTGTGTCTGATCCACTCTACACCAGCACAACACACACTAACACACCACCACCACGTCAGTGTCACTGCAGCACTGACAATGATCCATCACCCAAATCTGCTCTGTGAGGGTCCTGACCACTGAAGAGCAGGGTGAAATAGGGGTAAGAATGAATGCAGAGATTATAAAACTACACAGTGCCAGTAGAGCTGATAATATATGATTGTTCAGTGTATACACTGAATGCAGACAATGTAGTTTAGAACATTTATTTAATATTATAAATATACCACAAAAGCAGAAGGCCATGGAGACACCAGGTAAATACACCAGCAATTCCTGATGTGTGTATCATCAGTGCCCTGCTAATTTTATTTACAGCAAACAGATTAATAACGTGCATTAAAGTGCACTTTCATTCGTATTTTCATTCGTAAATAGACTGTGTGCAGTATGTGCTAAATCTGAGGGCTGTGTTAAGAGTTCAACTGAGTGTTTGAAGGTCCATCAGGCCAATGAGTTCTGCAGTCTGTCTGCCTGTGGGAAGAAACTGTTTGCACGTCTGGAAGATTTGGCCTAGATGCTCTGTAGCCTTCCTTCAAATGAGAGGGGTGCAGAGAGTCGTGTGAGGACTTAGAGACACCCCTCCTGATGCTGCAGGCTTTTTTAACACAGTTTACTGTCTACGTTCTTTATGGCAGAGTATTTGAGATAATATAGTATAATACAATGGATCTTATATTGTCATCAAGTACATTTTCACAGGTGTGAATATTTTTGATGAAAAAAATATTTGTTATAATTTATTTTAATATAGTTTCATTTTAATTTAATGTAGTTCAGTGGTGGCACGGTGGCGCAGCAGGGAGTGTTGCAGTCACACAACTCCAGGGACCTATAGTTCAGGTTGTGAGTTCAAGTGTGACTGTGAGGAGTGTTGTGTGTACTCCCTGTGTCTGTGTGGGTTTCCTCCAGGTGACTGTCTGTGAGGAGTGTGGTGTGTTCTCCCTGTGTCTGCGTGGGTTTCCTCCAGGTGACTGTCTGTGAGGAGTGTGGTGTGTTCTCCCTGTGACTGCGTGGGTTTCCTCTGGGTTCTCCGCTTTCCTCCCATGGTCCAAAAACACATGGTGATAGGTGGATTAGCTACTCAAAAGTGTCCATAGGTGTGAGTGTGTGAGTGGGTGTGTTTCTTCCTTGAGCCTGGGTAAGCGGTTTCAGACTATGAATGAATGAATAATATAATTCAGTACAATAATGGGTTTGAGCACATTTTATGCTTGGTTTGGAAATTATTTTATGCTAATCAACTGTTGTAAGTCAAATGAGAGGCGCAAAAGAGGTGTTTTAATAACCAGAAATGAGAACTAGGTATATCCAGGTGGAACAGAGAAGGTAAAAACCATAAAATAATGCAAACTACACAGAGGAAATCTAACAACAAACCAGCAACTACACACTAAAACACAACTATGACTAAGCATCTAACCAGGGCTACATAGAGAACAGGAACAATATGATAAACACTATGCACCAAACAAGACAGAGACTACGACTAAATGGAAACAACACAAAATGAGAACCAAGGGGAACACAGACAATGATGTAAAACAAAGAATTCAGATACAAAATAATAGAACCGTGACCAGCACCAGGGAATAAACACTAGAGCCAAACGACCCGAGGAGGATGGGTTCCACGTATGAGTCTGGGTTCCTTCCAAGGTTTCTTCCTCATGCGCTGGGGGAGCTTTTCCTTGCCACTGTTGCCCCTGGCTCGCTCATAGTAGGCTTGGACCCGGATCTCTGTAAAGCTTCTTTGTGACGACTTTTTATTTGATTTGAAACTGAAGAAGGTTAATACTGCAGAAGTATTAAGAGGATGTAGAGATCAGTCAAAACGCCATCTACTTTTATAAGAGTCTGTTTGGTCATAGTAATGCATTGTTGGTTCAAACCACATCTCAAGTCACTGTCTCTGAGGAGTGTGCCCTTCCTGTGTCTGTGTGGGTGTTCTGGTTCCTCCCACAGTCCAAAAACATGTTGGTATGTGGACTGCCTATTCACAAGTGTCCATAGGTGTGAGTGTGAGTGCATGTTTGAGTGTGTAATGCACTGTGATAGACTGGTGCACTCTAGAGTGTGCTTTTCTGCTTTGCAGTGATTCAGGGTATAAACCCACTGTGACCCTAAACAAGGTAAAGCAGTTACAGAAAATGAATGAAAAACGTATACACATCTCTGGTGAGAGGAATGATAGTGCAGTTAACTTTGACTTAATATGTCATCCTCCAGAGGTGTCTCCGAGGCGGAGGATGCTGAACGTGAGCCGCTCGGTATGGAAGCAGGCTAACGTGGCCAGTGATCTCTGGGAGAAACTGACGGCTCGCTGTGTGGACAGACATCGGCACATGGAGCGAACCTTGGAGAGACTTCTTCAGGTCCAGGCTGCGATGGAAGAGCTGGCTGGAGCTCTGGAACAAGCCGAAGGCGTAAGAGATGCTTGGGAGCCGGTGGGAGATCTCTTCATTGACTCTCTACAGGATCACATAGATGCCACCAAGGTACTACCCAGAGGAAATCAAATATTAATGAATGAAATATTGAGAAAACAGTGATGGTCCAGAATTAGCACGAGACATAAATTATGTTATTTACAGCAAAACATTTAGGAGTTTGTTGGTTCCGATGAGGATTGGAAGAGCTCCTGTCTTTAGTCCAGAGTGTTTTTATAAAACTGAGCACAGTGTGAGACTTTACTGAGATCTCCACTCAAAATAAATGTGAGACATATAAGATTCCTTTTCTCTTCTGCCACACACATGTGCATTGTTTCTAAATTACAGGTTTTAATGAGGCATACAGTTAATCAGTGGTTTTTAGTTACCAACAATATCCACATTTTGTTATATATGCTGTGTAAAATATATATATAATATTAGTAATATTGCTAGCCCTCATTTGCACATAGTTTCCTAGCTAGTAGTTGAGTGACTTGCTCAGAAATGGTTTACAAGAGTTAGATTTTTGGCTCTAAACATCCACACTCCCACTGATTAAGTACATCCTCAGTATTATGTTTTTTCTTCAATTCTAAATGACAGCAGCAGCCCATGGGTGACTGGTTTAATCTTCTGGAATGTTTGGGAAACCCTGAAGTACTCCTCTGTGGCTTTTGAACCAAGTTTTCACAGATATATGTTGCACTTTGGCAGGTAGCGTTATAGTCAGAAATAATCTGCAAATATTTGTTATGACAGTTTTGACAGTCCCCTTAAGAAATAAAAAAAAACATAAAAACGAACAAACGAAACAAAAAACCCTTATAAAACACAGGAAAGTTGGTCGTGCATGAGGAGCGGTGTATGAAGCTGAAGAAAGAGGATGCGAGAGTGTGAGAGAAGTTAAGCAGGTTGCAGAGTTTGCGGTTTTGCCTTTATGCAGCATGGCTGGCTGCCCACTTTCCATGATGCATTTACCTGTTTTCCCCTCTAATAGTTCTCCATTAGAGCCTGACTGCAAGCTCAGGAAGAATGGCCACCACAGCTGAATTAAAGCAGCGGGTTATCTGCTTGTCTTTCTGCTCTAATCTGATCAGAGGTTGTCTTCAGAGTGCTGCAGCCAGCTAAGAGGGTTGTGCCCAATAGCAGAGACCTTAATTCAAGCCCTAATGATACCACAGCTGTCTGTGGCCAGAGGAACAAGAGACCTGCTGCTCTCTGAAAGGAAGGATGGCTTAGTTCCTCTCTTCTGCGGGTCTGCAGCGGACTGGCCGTGGGTACTTGCTGACTCTCGTACAAGGTCACAAATCAAGGTCACATTCTCTTGACAGATTAGATATTTATATATATTTATCGAATTATCTTGTTTTTTTCACACCCCAATGCCTTAATCGTCTCTACCAGACAGCACCAGTGTTGCAGCCACATTACTGCTGCAGGGACAAAACCTTTTATCTCCATTTTTGTCATTTTTATATATAATTGGAAAATAGCAGCTGCTCTTTACCCTATGTCCAGTATTACTAGTGCTGGCTGATATGACGGCAAATCAATATCATAATTAATTGAACGTTTTACAAGGCTTGTACCATAAATACACTGTTCATACTTGGTGAAGTGATTGTGCTTGAAACAGAATGGTGGTATTAACATCGGTCTCCAAAACATTTGACTTCTTTAAGTCCAGCGTTGTTGTCACTAAAATCAGAACCCGAACGACAGACACGGCATTTTTCTTTGGTAAAACCTGCTCGAGTTGCTTGTTTGGCTTTGTGTTTAGGTTTTCCTCCATGTTGCTTAATTGTGGCAGATTGGACAGGGTTACCCTCTTGGATGTGTTCCCGCCTTGCGCCCAATGATTCCAGGTAGGCTCCGGACCCACCGTGACCATGAACTGGATAAGGGTTACAGATAATGAATGAATGAATGGACAGGGTTAGATTAAGTTTAAGGGGACAGTACATGAACACACTGTGAGAGACATGTTATCAGAATTAAAAAACAAAAAAACCCAAGAAAGGATTAACAGTGAATATGTGTGTGTGTGTGTGTGTGTGTTGCCCTGTGAAGGACTGGCGCCCCCTCCAGGGTGTGTTGCCTCCTAGTGCCCAGTGACTCCGGGATCACTCTGGACCCACCGTGACACTGAACTGGATAAGGGTTACAGACAATAAATGAATGAATGAATATTATGTATATTACTCATTCATTCATTATCTGTAACCCTTATCCAGTTCAGGGTCGTGGTGAGTCCGGAGCCTACCTGGAATCATTGGGCACAAGGCGGGGAATACAGCCTGGAGGGGGCGCCAGTCCTTCACAGGGCATGTATATTACTAAATACTCTTATGAACTGACCAATAGAGAAGCCCTAAAGTTCTGTGAAGGTTTGATAACATTCAGGCACAAGAACATCAGTGAGGTTAAATAGTGATGTTGGATGATGCTTGGCATTGGGTATGGAGTTTTTAGGCTCGTGAGCAACTGCTTCAGATCATCCCATTTCCCATTTCATTTCATGATTTTCTACACCCTTTTGGAAATGTAGCATAGGTGACGTTACCCTTTTCCTTTGTATTTTCCTATGGATCAGCTTTTGTGTTTGACTCTTTGTTACACATATTGGTAAATTAGTGGAGCAGGGTCTACATATGCTCTGCCATCATGGTTTAGTATGTGTTTCAGGGCTATGTCAGTATGCCCTGTCCAAACAAAGTGGCCGACCTCATGTGTCTGTCACCAGACGGCAGTCCATTAGCCGTGAGTGTGAGGGTTAGTGCTCTGTTGCTCTTGATTTATCCTGGACAGGCATCAGGAGCAGCCTGTGCTCACTGACACATCAGACTTCCAGCTGTCTAACTAACACACACAGTCTGACTACTGTGTCTCCTCCCTTTCTAACTTTCTCTACCTCTGCTGTTTCTGCAGCTGTTCAAGGAAGAGCTGAGTCAAGTCAAAGAGGGCATGAAGCATATTAATGACCTGGCTCACCAGCTGGCTATCTCCGATGTGCACCTGTCCATGGAGAACGCCCGAGCCCTGGAGCATCTTAACAGCAGGTGGAAGCTTCTGCAGGTAAACTACACCCAGCCTCCTTTATAGGACGTTTGAGATTAGGGCTAATGTGGGTAACACACTAACTAACTGCTTTTTCATTGGTCTGACATGGCATTGTATGTGAACACACTGTCTTCACTGGGCCACATATAGGAATTGCTTGGGATATCCATTTGGAGGTTAATCTTGCTTAAATGATAATAAAGTAATGTTTAACTCATAAAAAAGACTTTTGCGAACTACATAGTAGCAGAAGTGTATCATTAGAAAAGCTTAATACTCTATAAGTACTGCACCTTTCTGAGTAGGTTATTAAACCATAACTAAACTTATAATTTATCGGTTTTTTTTTGTCATTGAAAATTAAAACATAAAATTTGGAATTTGTTATTAGATACTTTTACTTAAAAGCTTATATTATTGGTTAATAAAAATATTATTTCTGGGGGTTTTAGAAAAAAAGTAATGCATTTGTATTAAGCCTTGCACTTTAAGCTTTTAATTGAAGATATTTGTATTTTTCTCTGAAACTCCACTCCTTTATTACAATGGAAACTGGTTCGTCAGTCAATCTGATGCTTCTGTTTCCTCCGGGTGACTGTCTGTGAGGAGTGTGGTGTGTTCTCTCTGTGTCTGCGTGGGTTTCCTCCGGGTGACTGTCTGTGAGGAGTGTGGTGTGTTCTCTCTGTGTCTGCGTGGGTTTCCTCCGGGTGACTGTCTGTGAGGAGTGTGGTGTGTTCTCTCTGTGTCTGCGTGGGTTTCCTCCGGGTGACTGTCTGTGAGGAGTGTGGTGTGTTCTCCCTGTGTCTGTGTGGGTTTCCTCCGGGTGACTGTCTGTGAGGAGTGTGGTGTGTTCTCTCTGTGTCTGCGTGGGTTTCCTCCGGGTGACTGTCTGTGAGGAGTGTGGTGTGTTCTCTCTGTGTCTGTGTGGGTTTCCTCCAGATGACTGTCTGTGAGGAGTGTGGTGTGTTCTCTCTGTGTCTGCGTGGGTTTCCTCCGGGTGACTGTCTGTGAGGAGTGTGGTGTGTTCTCTCTGTGTCTGTGTGGGTTTCCTCCGGGTGACTGTCTGTGAGGAGTGTGGTGTGTTCTCTCTGTGTCTGTGTGGGTTTCCTCCAGATGACTGTCTGTGAGGAGTGTGGTGTGTTCTCTCTGTGTCTGCGTGGGTTTCCTCAAGGTGCTCCGATTTCCTCCCATGCTCCAAAAACACACATTGTTATATTAGTGTGTGAGTGAATGTGTGTGTGTTGCCCTGTGAAGGACTGGCGCCCCCTCCAGGGTGTATTCCTGCCTTGCACCCAGTGATTCCAGGTAGGCTCTGGACCCACTGGATAAGCAGTTACACATAATGAGTGAATGAATGAATGAATGAATGAATTAAATTTTAAGACTTTTCTCCCATGACTTAATTCATAAACCAACCTCTAATTTGTTAAACTCTGATATACCCGGTGAATCAAAATGATATATGTGTATGATATATGTTGTTGTATTTGATGCAATATTCCTGTGTGAATAGTGTGTTATATGTTAAATCCAACTCATCTGAATGAAACAATCTGCTCCTTCTGCTTGGGACCATGGATATAGTGAATTTTAAAGTCTAATTCTCTAATATTTTTCCTCTTAAATTTTTTATCACCTCAGCTTCGGGTGAGCCTCCTCAATCAGTTCAGCTCAACTGCACTGAATTCAAACACACAGACACACACACACACACACACACACACACACACACACAGAGGGACTCGCACTCAGACAGCATCTATGACTAGCTAGCAAATGCCCTCAGTCTTTCATGAAAATATTCATTAATTAGCAATTTCCCATCATGCTCAACAGGGGAGTGTAAATTTAACTAAAAAAACAAACGTATCAGTTAGGCCCAGTTTGCACTGTCCCACAGAGAGACATTAAAGCATTATTTTTTTCACATTATTAAACAGCTATTATAGTGGCTCCTATTGGCCTGGATGTGTCAGAGATACGGTACTGGGACTAAAAAGCAATTTGTAAGTTGCACAAATTGCATAAAATAATGGTATAATTCAAATTTATTAAGTGAGTGTGTGAGTTAATGTGTGAGTGTGTGTTGCCCTGTGAACTCAACTCAACTCAACTCAACTTTATTTATAGAGCACTTTAAAAAACACCAACAGTTAAAACAAAGTGCTGTACAAAAGATGTTTATAAAACAAACTAAAACAAAATAAAATAACCAATAATGAAAAATAAATAACTTAAATAAAAACAACACTAATAAAATTAATAAAAGAAAACAAACGTCTCATGCTGAGTTGAAAGCCAAGGAATAAAAATGGGTTTTAAGATAAGTTTTAAAAACCGAAAGTGAAGAAGCCTGCCTAATCTGTAATGGTAGGCTATTCCACAGTTTCGGCGCAGCAATTGAAAAAGCTCTATCTCCTCTGAGCTTACGTTTTGACCTCGGCACCTCCAGGAGCAGCTGATCAGCTGACCTGAGGCACCGAGCAGAGACGTGGGGGTGTAGCAGCTCAGTGAGGTAAGGTGGGGCGAGTCCATTTAAAGATTTGAAAACAAATAAAAGAATCTTAAAATGTACTCTAAAATGCACAGGCAACCAGTGGAGAGAGGCCAGAATGGGAGTGATATGTTCCCTCTTACGTGATCCCGTTAAGAGTCGGGCAGCAGCATTTTGCACCAATTGGAGACGTCTGAGGGAGGACTGGCTGACTCCAAAATACAGTGCATTGCAGTAATCCAATCGGGATGTGATGAAGGCATGGATTACTGTTTGAAAGTGCTCGTAAGAGAGAATTGGCTTCACCTTTGCCAGCTGCCTCAGGTGGAAAAAGCTGGACCTAACTACTGTGCCTATTTGGCGGTCCAATTTAAAATCACTGTCCATCTTAAAACCCAAATTTAAGATAGTTGGCTTCACATACAAAGTCAAGGGGCCCAAATCAACTGGAGGGGCTTCACAGGGACCACTGGGACCAAACACCATCACTTCTGTTTTGTTTTCGTTAAAATGTAAAAAATTTAAAGCCATCCAGTCTTTAATGTCATTGAGACATAACAACAGTGGTTTAATTGAGAAAGCATCTTTCTTCTTTAAAGGGACATATATCTGGCTGTCGTCAGCGTAACAGTGAAATGCAATGCCATGTTTTCTCAAGATAGAGCCCAATGGGAGCAGATAAAGTGAGAAAAGGAGGGGTCCTAAGATTGAGCCCTGTGGAACTCCATATGATAGGGGAGCTGAGGAGGATTCTGAGCCAGCAAAACTCACACACAAAGTTCTGTCCGTCAGATAGGACCTAAACCAGTCCAAAGCACTACCACAAATGCCGACTAGATGCTGCAAGCGGGAAACTAAAATGTTGTGATCCACTGTGTCAAAAGCAGCAGTTAGATCCAGCAGGACAAGAATTGCATGGTCCCCAGAATCATTGGCCAGGAGAATGTCATTAAAAACCCTGAGCAACGCTGACTCTGTACTATGCAAGGTTTTAAAACCAGACTGAAAAACCTCCAGAATATTATGCTCATCCAAAAATAATTTCAGTTGAGCATAAACAACTTTCTCCAAGATCTTTGAAATAAAAGGCAGCTTGGAAATAGGCCTATAATTAGCCAATACTGTATGGTCGAGGCTAGGTTTCTTGAGCAGGGGTTGTACTACAGCATGTTTAAAACTCACAGGAACAACACCAGAAGACAGGCTGCTGTTAATAATGGCCAGAACCTGCTGCCCTAGAGTATGAAAAATCTCTTTAAGAAAGTGAGGAGGCAAAACATCACAAGGAGAACCTGAGGGCTTTAAATGGCCCACCACATCCTCCAAGTGCGACAGAGTCACCGGCTCAAACCTATCAAACACAGCCAAGCAAGGGGCAGAGTCAGAGGGGTCAACAGCAGGAGCTGTGATAAGAGCTCTTGCAGTAACAATCTTATCAATAAAAAAGTGCAGAAAGTCATTACACATGTCAGGAGATGCTTCCAAACAGACAGGCTGAGGGGCCTTAAGAACAGAGTCAATGGTTTTAAATAACACACGTGGCTTATGACAATTTGCCATAATAATATTTGACAAGTGTTCTCTCTTAGCCTCTTTGATGGTGCTCTGGTAAGAACGGCAGCAGTCTTTTAACATTTGAAATGAAACCTGCAGCTTATCCTTTTTCCATCGGCGTTCAGCTCTGCGACACTTCTGCTTTGCTGCACGCGCTTGGTCATTGAACCAGGGCTCAGGTTTAACTTTGGGCTGTTTAGTTCTTAATGGAGCCACTGAGTCCAGTATGGTTCGGCAGGAGGAGTGAAACCAGGAGCTGAGCTCCTCCGTATTAACAGAGGCTGAGTCAGGAGGAGGACAAAGCTGGTCGAAAGCGCAGGTGAACTGTCCGGCAGTGAAAGAGTTAAAACTCCGACCAAGCCGAGCAGGAGCGCAAGGTTTAAAAGCAGCACAGGAGAAAACAACATCAAATAAAACAGGCATGTGATCAGAAAACCCACCATCATGGATCTCTAAATTTAACACAGACAGCCCATAAGACAGAACAAGGTCTAAGGTGTGTCCATGTTCATGTGTGGGCCCGGACACATACTGCACTAAATTAAAAGAGTCAATGATGTTAACCGAGTCCTTCACCAGCGGTTTATCTGGACAGCACACGTGAATGTTAAAGTCCCCGACGATAAGGATGCGATCATATTTCGGCATATGTCCCGCCAAAAAATCAGAAAAATCATTTATGAAATCCTTATTGTATTTAGGGGGTCGATAGATGACAGCACACAGCACCGGGTCAGAGCGGCCCACCTCAAATAAAGTGACTTCAAAACTGGAAAATGAGGGTGATACAGTGCGCTGTTTACATTTAAAATTATTTTTAAAAACAGTCGCCGTTCCTCCTCCCCGGCCTGACGTCCGCGGGGTATTGAAATAACCACAGCCAGCCGGCAGAAGTTCAACGAGAGCACTGTACTCACCAGCACCAATCCAAGTCTCTGTCACAAAAAGAAAATCCAGGCTTTGAGAAGAGAAGAAGTCCCTCAGGATAAAAGTTTTATTTGCCAGTGATCTGGGGTTCACAAGGCCGATCCTGGCAGGAGCTGAGGCCTGTGCTTTAGACAGATTAGGAGCACGAAGCGGCGTCCTCAGGTTGCGGGGATTCACCCCACGCTCGCGGAGCCGGGAAAAGCAGGGGCGGCGGGGACGGGATCCCTCATCCAGGCCGATGACAGGTACCAGGGAGATGCTGATGGGCTCCAGAAAACGCCAGGACACCACGAATTGGGGGGATAATCCACGTCGTGGCCGGGAACTGGATGACGATTGTGAGAGGTAGACCTTTAGTTTCACTAGCCGACCGCCACGTTTACCGCGGCGGCGGCGACGCTTTCGCTGAATTGTTTGGGCCGAGGCCCGGCGCAGGTGATTCGGAATACCCGATAGGTGCGGGGGCAGAGGATTCTGTCCACTGTGATTAAAAACACCTACATCACAGGTATTATATCTAAGATCCAGGAGAAACTGGCGATCATACACCAGTAGAGACTTCACATGTGAAGTGCCAAAGCTTAGCAACACTAACAACACAAGGCAAAGTGAGAGCAGCAGACGGCCAGCCACACACACCGGCGCCATCTTGATCCAAGAACACAGACATGCCAGTGTGAAGGACTGGCACCCCCTTCAGAGTGTTTTTCTGCCGACCCTGATCTGGATAAGCGCTTGCAGACAACAAATTAACGTATAGCTATTACATTTATTTACATTATAATACGACATAAAATATGTAAATGGTTTTGATGTTTATATTTGCTGTTCCTACTGATATTACCATTTAATGTTATATCTGCTGATGTCGGGTTTTACTAGTTTTCGCATGTTGTTTTTTCAACATTTTTATGAATGATACCATGAACCTGTTAAGAGAATTCATTCATTCTTTCATTGTCTGTAACTGCTTATCCAGTTCAGGGTGTTTGCGGTGGGTGCGAAGCCTACGTTGAATCACTGGAATCACCCTGGAGGGGGCACCAGTCCTTCGAAGGGTGACACACACTCACACATTAACTCCCCACTTATGGACACATTTGAGTCGCCAATCCAACTACCAATGTGTGTTTTTGAAATGTGGGAGAAGACCAGAGCACCCGGAGGAAACCCACGCAGACACAGGGAGAACACACCACACTCCTCACAGACAGTCACCCGGAGGAAACCCACACAGACACAGAGAGAACACACCACACTCCTCACAGACAGTCACCCGGAGGAAACCCACGCAGACACAAGGAGAACACACCACACTCCTCACAGACAGTCACCCGGAGGAAACCCACACAGACACAGAGAGAACACACCACACTCCTCACAGACAGTCACCTGGAGGAAACCCACACAGACACAGGGAGAACACCCCAAACTCCTCCCAGAGTTGTTACCTTGTTAAAAGAAAACATAATTTTATTATAATTGAATGCGAAAATTATATTTGTTTTGTGTTTTGCACATTAAAGTTGTCTTTCTATTAAAGGGAAAATATTATTTTACATTTTTATTTTTTTCTCTCTGTTCACCCACACACACACCCACGCACGCACACACACAAACATGCACACACGTGCACGCACGCACACAGACGCACACACACACGCACACACACACACATGCTCTCTTTCATCTAGCTGTCCCTTTCCACTGCTCTCTCTCCAGTGTAACACAGCCACACAGCCTTCCTGCCACATTTATTTCAACTATTGTCTTCATTTGAGCCCTATTCTGTCTCTTTCAAAGGACAGAGAGAAGGGGCCAAGGGAGAACAGTGTGTGTGTGTGTGTGTGTGTGTGTGTGTGTGTGTGTGTGAGAGAGAGAGAGAGAGAGAGAGACTGTGTCAGTGTCTCTGTTTGTGTGCATGTACTGTTCTGTTCTCAGAGGGGTGTTAAGGACAGGAATGAAGAAGTGTCTCTTGTGATCCACCCCAAGGGGTCTCTATCTCTCTCTCTCTCTCTCTCTCTCTCTCTCTCTCTCTCTCTCTCTCTATCTATCTCTCTATCCTCTCAGGGTTCAATTGAAGAGCGCCTGAAGCAGCTGCAGGATGCCCACAGAGACTTTGGCCCCGGATCACAGCATTTTCTCTCGAGTAAGAAAACTTTCAATGTGTGAAAAAGATTTCTAAACACTTTAAATCATTTTATATGTGGTCATTGTATCTTGTGCTTCTCAGTATAAGATTATTGTTCAAACTGATTTTAGTGGAAGAGTCTCATTCTATTGGCAGAGAATTTTGATTTCTTTAACGAAAATTTATTGGAAATAAGCAAATTTATCTGTTAATGGAAAAATACATTTTCACTAAATGACTGACTTAAAATAGTTAACAAAGATGAGTTTTCTCTTTATGAGATATGATTGTTGCAGTGCATTCTTCTCTGTGGGTTTGGGGTAGTACCAGGACAGTTAGAGAGCAGGAATGAAAGGTAGGTGCAGAGATCTGAGCAGTTTAACTGAATAAAACAGCTGAAAGATAAAGCAGTGCATTTGAATCAGCACCACTGGCATCCGTCTCTGTTCCCTGTTGTTCTGGAGCTCTGGATCTTTTCCTTGGAAATCCCACAGTGAATACAAAGTGATCCCCTTGCACTGGCAGGGTTAGCTGAGAAAAAGGATCATGCTTAAATCTCCTTGGCTGCTGCTGAAGAGCCGTGACTCTCTGGGAGCCGCAGACGACACGTGCAGGGCTCTTTTACTGATATCTCCTAATACAGGCTGAAACAACTCAATTATTTAGAATTGACAGCAGTACAAATCAGTCTGTTTACTTTGGAACTTGTTTACTTTGCCATAACTCGCAGAAACTATGAAATTCCCTTCCCAGATGTAAATGGTGCTGCTCAAATGTTGCTCGTAGATGACTCAGGAGACTTAATGGGGATACTCCTAACATTACTCAGGAGAAATGGCATGAGACTTGAGATCCTTCTGTCCAGATAAAAACAATGACGTTTTCAAAGCATAAAATCTGAGGCTCTGGCTGGATGTTTTTATACGGATATCTAGTATATAGTGTTGTATATCAGAGCATAACATCTGAGCAAAATATGAGACTACATATACGTTTATGGCATTTAGCAGATGTTCTTATCCACGGGGACTTAATAAAATGCTTTGTCATCTTACTCAGGGAATACATCCTGGTCAGTGTAAATAGGATTAGAGCCCAAATACCATTGAACAAGGATACCACTAGATCCAGAAGATCTAGAACCCACAAAATAAGCACACGATAGCATTCAAATTAAATAAATCACTGTTGATATGTGGGAATAAGATACATTTCAACAACAGCAGTGTTAGTAAAACTAAAACTCAGTAGGATATATGTGAGAACCCTGGACTCTTTATTTCAGGAGAAATATCTGAGACTTAAATTCTCAACAATTTTTCCATTTAATCTCTGTGTTAAGTAGAAGAAATTACAGATAGCTCTTATTTCTCTTCACTGTAAAAAGTGGGACTGGGGTCAATTAATATTTAGTTAAAAACTAATAGTCACTTGCACTTAATGTAGTTTGAAATAAAATTGAGCTAAATTCAACAAATTTGAACAAAGTATTAACTGCAATTTACACAATTTTGGCTGAATAAAATTAGCTGGGAATATGTTGAATAGAATTTATTCATATTTTATGAGTAACACCAAAGATCCAGGAAATGTAATAGATTTTACTCATTGGGAGGTCTTTAATTTTAATCCCACACTTCCGTCCAACGCATTCTGAAACTCGTGAACACCAGCATTGTTGGGTTCTGAACGTCCCCGGACTTCCCAAAGTGAACAGCTTTTAAATTATTAACAGCAAAAGAACAATTTTTATCTAAATCTGTGTATTTTGTTTGAGGCGCTCTTAAATGTGGGGACACGCAGTTCTAAGCTCCGGATTTTTTAAGGTGGATCGGTGTGTTTGAGGGGAAACGACAGTTGTTTGTATGTGGATGAAGTTTAACTCGTCTGTAAGTTTTTAATTCACTGATTGAATTCCCAGAGACACTCATTTGTAACTCGAGGTGTTTAGTTTGTAGCACTGTCGCTAATGCAGTTAGCCGTCTCCGGAGTTTGGAGGCATTTCCACCTTAAGAGATCCGACACCGCAAAACCATGGAGCAGAACTAGAGTAATCCTCATTTCTGTTCGTTGTTTTCAACGTTTGGAGTTCTTTTCTCTGTCTAAAACAACACCAGACGCCTCTGCTATGAGCAGGGAGAGAGAGAGGCCTAGCGGGGAACTGAGGCGGTTTATTTACTAACACTGGTGCTTCGTAAAGACCGGTTCGAGCACAGACTGGAGAGTTAGCTGAGGGTGAGGAACAACGTTTGATTAAAAAACAAAGTGTTTTTGTGATTACAATCCTGAATTACGGTTTTAAGAAGCTTATTTTGTGCTTTCTGTATTGTGATTGTCGTTCACGTGTCTGTTGACGGTATAATGAAGCCATGACACGACGCTCAGTCTCTGTCAGAGTACACTTTCAAACGGTCATTGCAGCTCTAGCGCACTCTCTATTTCCCAGTCGCATTTTCTCTTTTCGCGCCATGTACCCGATGGTTTCTGTTAAAGTAGACCATTCAGATCACTCTGACACTTTTACTGCTGTGTTATTTCTGTCAGAAACGGTGTTATTCACTGTTTAATTGCACTAATTTGTGTTTCGGACATTGTGTTGTAATGTTCGTAAACAGGCTGTAGCAGATATGGCTCGCAGTTTACTTTTTTCTGTGAATCTGCATCGTAAAACTAGTGTTTTCCCCGTGTCTGCGTGGGTTTCCTCCGGGTGCTCCGGATTCCTCCCACAGTCCAAAAACACACGTGGAGGAAACCCACGCAGACACAGGAAGAACACACCACACTCCTCACAGACAGTCACCCGGAGGAAACCCACACAGACACAGGGAGAACACACCACACTCCTCACAGACAGTCACCCGGAGGAAACCCACACAGACACAGAGAGAACACACCACACTCCTCACAGTCACCCGGAGTTAGTTAGTTAGTTAGTTATAAAGTTAGTTTTAAAATATTAATAATGACAAATCCAAGAGGTGGTTGTTTGATGATGTCATGTTGTTTTCAGCTCCTGGCAGTTTTTCTGTGGCTTTTTCATTGTTTATATCGATATCGGAATTATCGGAATCAAATTACCTTAAAGGGATACTATGTAGTATATTTTTAACTTAAAATTACAGCTTGCCGTTGCTGCTAGGCAACCCATTGACTTCAGGACAGTGCTGTAAAAGTGAATGGCACTGCAACTGTAGGGGGAGCCCAGGAGCCAAAATTCCAGACCTTATCTAATGTTCCTTTAAATTGAATTTCAAATAAACAGTTTTAGCTCTTAGCTTTGTTAAGAAACATTTAACCCTTTAAATCAGGGGCCTATACAATATCATAAATATTCTGAATTGCCTCTAAACGAACTTTCTAGCAAAACCCATGTTCTTAATGAACCTCTGGTTTATATTTGAAGAAAGGGCTCAGAACAGACTGTTAATTGCCCGTCAGCATTTGTTAAGATGCCTCACCTATTGCTTTGCTGAATACTAACAGAACTGAATAGTTCTGTAGATTATTGATATGAATTGATACTGAAGAGCACTGATGTTGAACCTTTGACTAAGAAGCGATTTTAAGGGCCTTTTAAAAGACAGCACTCTCTCTTCTGGGAACAAAAATCCTCAGGTATTCTAAACACCTCTTGAAAACATGTTGTGTTTTGTAGTCTCTTTGCATGACAGCAGTTCGCCTGGAGGAAGCTGACCCATGCCATTTGAGATTTTGCAAATAGCTTTTCACGCATGACATGCTTGTGTAGTTGATGTTTCTCTCTCTCTCTCTCTCTCTCTCTCTCTCTCTCTCTCTCTCTCTCTCTCTCCTTATGTCCCCCTCCCTCCCTCCCTCTCTCCTTATGTCCCCCTCCCTCCCTCCTGTTCTCTCCCTCCCTACCCCTTACTCCCTGGCCTTCCCTCTCTGTCTAGGTTCTGTGCAGATACCTTGGGAGAGAGCTATTTCCCCAAACAAAGTGCCATACTACATCAAGTAAGTTGATGCAAGATGTGAGCCATCTGCACTCCTACTGCAACACAAAGCATTAGCAATGGATGCATTTCAAAAAATTGTCTGGGCAAGTGAAATAGTCTGAAATGTAGTCCGTATGTTATCGTTATCCAAAGACAAAACCACGTATCTCCCAAATAGTAACGTTATAGGAGAAGGGAAAATAACCGTTCTTAAACTCCAATGAAAGTTAATTCCAAGTCTTTTTGAAGCATTTCATGGTCCATTCATCATTAAATTTTCACACAAAGGACAGCTGTTTTTTTTTTTAATGGGACAGCAAACATACGGTATGTAATATTCCTTAATAATCATTATTTTGAGATTTATGAGGTAAAATAATCTCTCTGTATTAAATATGTTGTGCCATATTTAATACATATATGTCTGCCAATACATTTACATTTGTTTCACCACTTTTTCCAATTTAATCTCATACAAAAACGTGACGATTTCTGTTGCAAGGACGTAATCTGCCACAGTGTTTGGGCTTTTCTCGGCAAAGGGAGAAAGAAGAAAGATTCATGAAAACACAATTACTGCTCCATGGCGCAGAAGATTATTGCGCTTTGATATGAACAATATTTCGACCACGACGATCCATTGTCAGCCGCTCTGCTGTGTCACAACCCATTTCTGTTCCCATTGATATCAGCAATTCAGCCTCGAATAGGGGCATTAATGGCTGTTGTCTTTTAGGAGAAAGTATTGAGTTTGGTCCCGTGTTCTTTGTTTGGATTATTGATATTCCACGCTAGCCTCTGTTTTCTGAGCTGGAATCCATCAGTACGTCTGTAGCTGTGGCACCGGACAGCTTGCATGTCCATGGGCAGTTTTTATGGGCCGCACAAGTGGGCCACAGGAGGGATGTACAGATGGACATTGTTTGTTGTCGGCCAATCAATGTAAGCTCTTCTCAGGTGATTATGAGTGACAGAACGGCCACAGCTTCAGGCAAACTGCCCGCTCTGTGCCTCATTTGCTATTTATTTGTTTTTGTTATTGCTACTTTTGATGTCTTGTCGCTGAGCTTATTTCACAGTTCTGCTGCTCTAGTACAGAGTTTATCATGTCCTGTATAACACTGAATAAATTGACCATCAATTATAGTGACCCCAGCCAAAAGCTGTTATAGTTTTGTTTACAAAGGAGTATGTGGCATGCTTTATGGGTTAATGGGAACATACTGGTGTGTTACAGGATGTAATGCCCCACACTCTCTCACACACACACATACACACACACAAATTAGGAGCAACTGATTAATGTTTGTGTTTGTGCATAACCCTGCTCTCTCTTTCTGGACTGAAGCTGTGAGACACTGCTGGAAAGTAATCGTTATCACTTCCCATTAGTAAAATTAGTTGTGGCCAGACGTGTGCATAGCTCTATTTAAATATCCCATAAACCGCCTACAAAAGCAAGGAACAAATAACTGAAATAAAGTCTTATTTCTCTAAAAAGATGGTTTTCCAAAATGTAAATGCACCACCATATTCAGGGCGTAAATCTGAGCTCACTCTGTGACATCACTCTTATCATGACAAAGGCTATTTCACTCACTAAATTGGTAACTTGTATTTCATTTGTCATTTTTATCCTGATCTATTTTGTTACAACTGATGAGCACCTATGAAATTGATGGGATTTCTCACATTTATATAGGAAATCTACAGGGGTTAGATAATGAAAGTGAAAGGGTTCAGGGCTAAATTGGAGCAGCCTGGTGGACAATCTTCATTAACTCCACACTGCACCAGTAAAACCATGTGCATCCAATGGTTCAAACACTGTGTCCTGAAGGCGGTGCCATGTATCAGGACGACAATGCACCAATACACACAGCGAGACTGGTGAAAGACTGGTTTGATGAACATGAAAGTGAAGTTGAACATCTCCCATGGCCTGCACAGTCACCAGATCTAAATATTATTGAGCCACTTTGGGGTGTTTTGGAGGAGCGAGTCAGGAAACGTTTTCCTCCACCAGCATCACGTAGAGACCTGGCCACTATCCTGCAAGAAGAATGGCTTCAAATCCCTCTGACCACTGTGCAGGACTTGTGTATGTCATTCCCAAGACCAACTGACGCTGTATCGGCCGCAAAAGGAGGCCCTACACCACACTGATAAATTACTGTGGTCTAAAACCAGGTGTTTCACTTTCATTGTCCAACCCCTGTATGTACAGGGACCACGCCCTTGAACTTTCAGATGATGTCATCAGCCACATAAGTTTGATTTCGCTGGAGTTGTTTTTAAGCGTCTCTATCATTGTAACTGGATGATTGTGTGTGAATGCGAATGACAGTTGTACCCGACATTACCCAGATTTTTATCTTCCAGCTTCAGAGTTCAATGTCCGGTTAATGTCTGAATGAGCCCGTGCGCGTATAAAGCAGGTAATATTCTGGAGGATTCACAGTGGATTTATTTCTGCTTCATGCAACCGCCCCATGCCTGAACCATGCAAAATGTTTCCAGCTGTGGGAACATGTCTGACATGAAAAATATCCAGCTGTACACCATGTGTGATCGGGCAGTTCTCCAGACATTTTCCGGAGTTAATGTGATAACAGCTTTATATATTTACAGGTCACAACACAATTCTTTGAAACAGACATATATATAAAGGAATATATACAAAAAAAAGAGTGAGAGAGAGAGAGACGAAGAGAGAGCCTCTGTGGTATAATTTGGCTTAAACACAGATAATGTTTGCTTGGCTTTAGACCTGTGGAGAGCAGAGGGGCCAAGATGTGCAGTCATCATCATCATATCTCTCTTTCTCTCTCTCTCTCTCTCTCACTGTTTAGATTCTAATAAAAAAAGATACTTTATTTTTTCTCTATTTACTGAAGTTTCGCGCTAATCTCTTTTTTCCTTTTCTCTTTTTGTTTTCTCTCTTTCTGTCTTTTCTCCATCACTCTCTCTCCATCTTTCTCTCTAGCCATCAGGCTCAGACGACTTGCTGGGATCATCCAAAGATGACAGAGTTGTATCAAGCTCTGGGTAAGAAAATTAAATTCACATTTTTGTTTTTATACCCACCAACACACAAATCACTCTCTCTCTCTCTCTCTCTCTCTCTCTCTCCCCTCCCCCCCCCCCCCTCTCTCTCTCTCTCCCCTCCCCCTCTCTCTCTCTCTCTCTCCCCTCCCTCTCTCTCTCTCTCCCTCCCCCCCCCTCTCTCCCTCTCTCCCCACCTCTCTCTCTCTCTCTCTCTCTCTCTCGTAAACACACTATCAATGATTCAGCTTTTATTTGAACTTATTACATTGATGGAGTCCTTCGTTTGAAGTGAGGCTGAGAATTATACAAAACAAAGGAGTGAATATTAATATATTGTAGGAAAGGTGAAGAAAATAAGTCTACACACACACACACACAAAAACATTTTAGCATCTTTTTCTTCATTATAGCCCCTCTTCCCACCGAGACACCGCTCTCATTAGTGACCATATGATTGCTTTGCCTGCTCTAATTAATAGTGATTAAAGGGCATTTTCCATGTGTATTAATCCGAACTGACTGAACGCTGATGTGATCAGTGCCGGAGGCGTGCTCTCGCACGAGTGACTCATCACTTCCTGTTGGTGTGCAGATGGAGGGGGCCTAGTCAGATGTGTTTAGAAGCTTCTCCTTCAAACGATATTCTCTTTCTTCTTTTTCTTTACCTTACTTTGATTTGCTTTTCTGTGCTTTTTTTTCCTTTGTGTTTTACCAATGCTTTCTAGCCTGCTATATTTATGTTGCCTTTTTCCCTCTTCATGATACATTTTAGATTGAAATACTGCTCTTGGTAATAATCACTGACACATTACCTCATGCCTTTTGTTTTTCTAGCACCTACTACTGCTGTTATCAGTGAATATCATCACATTTATTAGAACTGTTGTGTATTTTTAAGGTTGAGTGTGTGTTTATTCACAAAATAACACCAACACATTCTTACATTTTAATGCAAGTTAAGGTAAAGATATGAATCGAAGCCATTTTGGTCCGATATCACCGTATGTTCACACGCTGTAAAGAGCAGCTAATGTATTCACATGATTCAGAATAATGGAAATCATGGAGTGATCAGAGTTCAGTAGAATTTTCGAAAGCAATGCTGTATTCCATGTGAAATGATGTCTTGTATTATGACTCAATGTTTATCTTTTGCAGCGGACATGAACAACATCAAATTCTCCGCGTACCGGACAGCGATGAAGCTGCGGAGAGTACAGAAAGCTCTGAGATGTACGTCATCCTCTCTCTCTGTTCACAGTCGCTCTATTATACTTTCTCTCTCTTTTTCTTCCATCCTCCCTCGCCTCATCACTGTCTCTATTGCTCTCGCTCTCTCTCTCTCTCTCCATATCCACTTCATCTTGCCCTCACTCTCACCTGCTGCTGACAAATGTCCTCTTCCATTCTCTCAGTGCATCAGTCATTGATTAGCTATGGACAGGCCCCAGCCTTTTCTGTCAGTTTCATTAGGGCCCAGCGATTTTCGTGCAGCCTAATTAGGCCTAATAATTGGTGCGATTATGCATCTTATAGCGAGGCAATTAAACAGTCTGGACGAGGAACTGGATGAACAAGTGATCCTCCAGAGTCAGCATTGTCAGGCAGGAGATTTATCTGCTGTAGCCCAGGCAGGAGCTCACGCTTTTGGGCATGCGGTAGTTCGTCCATTTAGTCCTGACCCTTTCTGGCAGCACATGCCTGAGCATAGATAATCTTTCTTTTTTTCTGCTCTTCATCCTCTCCTCCCTCAACCCCCCTAACAGAGTTAAACAAATAAATCTGCAGAAGTACACGCTCAGTGCACTTCTGAGACAGTCTTTCTTTCTCTTTATCTCTCCCTACCTACTTTCTAATTTCTTTCACTCTAGGGCGCTCATATTTTGTCTCTTTCTCGCTTTCCTTTCTTTCCTTTATTTCTTTCTCTGCAGCTCTGCTCCTACCATGTCATTAAGGTAATTAATTACCAGGCTGGTGTAGTAGCTCTGCAGCTTCCTGTGTGTGCTGGTTGTGATTGAATAAAGCCAAACAGGAAGACCATCCACCAAAAGGCCTGTTAGTGTATCCGAAAGCGCTCCAGCCACTCGCCCACTATATGTCATCCCATTATCTTATTATCCAATTAGGCATGACATCAGTGGACAGCTTTAAATCTATAGCCTGTCTGGAATGGCCTGGGAAAATTGCTTTAAAATAGGCGAATTGAATTAACCTGCACTCAACATGTATAATCCACACCCTGAAGTTTTAAAAAGGTGCAACAGACGTTATCAACGTTTTCAGAGAATTTTATTAACAAAGGTTTAACCAAGCTTTAGGGATATTGTTTGGAGATATTATGGGTACAAACACGTTTTCTGTGAAGTCTAATTGTAATTCAACCTTCAAACATTCTCCCACTCTTTTGTCATTTTATAATAACAGTTGCATTGTATTAAAAATTACAATTGTCATTTTATTCAACAAAAAATAACTACGTTACACTAAATTTTTTTGAAAATGACGAGTGAGAAGATTTTCTTTGTTGTTACTGCATTCTTTATGAGTTCCATCAAAGGAAGATGTTTTACAGACGCATGTGCATTGATTTGTTCTGTTCTTTGGCATAATATTGTATACGAAAGTACGTTTGAGTTTTGATTTAAATTGATCTAAAGATGGCGATTTCAATGTTAGTGATCATGAACATAGGGTATTCATATATATATATATATATATATATTTTTTTTTTTTAATAAAATGTCAGTTATTTGAATATTATGCAACAGTTGCCAGAAAATGACAAGAGCAGGAGAATGTTTGAATTTTTTATTATAAATGTGTGTTACGTAAAATTGGTTTAAACTTATTTGTACACATAACAAAATAGTATTAAAAGAGACTTCACTATCAATGTTATGAATAGAAATATAGCATATACGTATTAAACAGTGTCTTTTACTATCAGTGTTATTTGCAGAAGTCACACATACAGGAGTTCATTACTGTGTAGACATGGGCTTGAACTCCTTGTGCACCCCTTGAAGTGTATATGAAAAATAAACTTAAGTTGCTTTCAACACGTTACTTCACAGCAGGGCTGAGAGTGAGAGGGTGAAGGGTTTGCTTTACAAAAAAATTTGTAGCAATTGTCATTCTTTTGTTAAGGTGGAATGAGAAACCATTCATTTTGAAGACTTGCACTGTCATGACTTTGCTTCTCTTTTACATGCTTCACTTGGTAACGTTTTTTGAGTCAGATATTGTGAGAAACTGACGGACTGATGTCATTCATGCTTTTAGCGTATTTAGTAAACATGGCTTCTATATACTGAATTATTAATTATCGGCCGGGCACCAATCACATATTTGAGCTATTGTAATTTACAGAGTTCAGGATTTTGAGGTTATTGTAAGAATATTTTAAGATTATTCAGATTACTTCTAGATGTTTTTGCTTGTATTCTTCTAGTGAATTTGTCAAGAAATAATGGCAATAATAATTTTGGAAATCAGGCAGATTTTCAGACAACAGAATGTAACACGTTCTCAAGATAAAGCCTTTCACAGCTACAACTGTCTAAGCCGTCTTGTAATAGTATTTCTTATTGTCTCATTATGAGAACTAATACATATATTAACTGGGTTTAAAATGTTTTCACTTAGAGTTTTTCTCAGTCGCTTTGGAGCATTTCTCAGATCAGAACTGAATTTCTCAAAAACAACTGCACATCTATTTACTTGTGCACCTCATAAAAGCCATTTCTCGTTCATTTTGGACAAGCAGCACATGCTTTGGTTAATAATGCAGATGATTTTGTACAACTGTCTGCGCTGTCTTACATTGTCAATAGCTTTTACCATATTGATCAGTTTGTACCAGGCTGGTTCTCTGCTAAACAGTTCAACCCCCCAAACCATCCAGTCCATTGCCAATGTCAGTACGCTCAGAAACGTTGATCCGTTGTCATGAGTTGTGAAGACTTTATACAATGTTGTGTGACGCTTTTTGATAAATGTCTACTGAACTGATGAGTAGATTTCAGGTGAATCATGACTTTCACTGATAAAGTGGAGTGTTTGAAGCTTTCGATCAACCGATGACCAAACCAGTTCTGTAAAATAGATCAGAGGTGCATCTCATGAACCTTCAGTTGCCAAACATAGAGCACAACATAGTGTTACAACTTCTGACATTGAAAGAACAAGGAAATAACCAGTGGTCCACAGCCCAAACTAAGTACCACGCTACCTAATATGGATGCAGCATGTAAGGACTTCACAGCTGATGTTTGTAGAGGTGGGATAAGACATTCAAAAACATTCTTTCCAAGCTGCATTGCGAGGGAAGCTGTCCGATGAGAATCTGTGGCCCAACAGACAGGAATGTCAGAGGTCTAAAAAGACTCCAGTGCAATTCCTTAGGCAGCCCTATATGTACATCTCTGCCTAAAGGGTGTTTCTCTTATTTGTCAGATTTTATCCCTTTGTGCTAAACTGTCTTGTCCTTTTCTGTATCATAATGACACAGTCTGTTATTGACCTACAGTACAAACAGTAAATAGCATGAATATGAATCTTGTCCAATCTTGTCCTAATATAGGGATGACAGGCTGGCGCAGCAGGTAGTTTCGCAGTCACACAGGTCCAGGGGTCTGGAGGTTGTGGGTGACTGTCTGTGAGGACTGTGATGTGTTCTCTCTGTGTCTGCGTGGGTTTCCTCTGGGTGACTGTCTGTGAGGAGTGTGGTGTGTTCTCTCTGTGTCTGCGTGGGTTTCCTCCGGGTGACTGTCTGTGAGGAGTGTGGTGTGTTCTCTCTGTGTCTGCGTGGGTTTCCTTCCGGGTGACTGTCTGTGAGGAGTGCGGTGTGTTCTCTCTGTGTCTGCGTGGGTTTCCTCCGGGTGACTGTCTGTGAGGAGTGTGGTGTGTTCTCTCTGTGTCTGCGTGGGTTTCCTCCGGGTGACTGTCTGTGAGGAGTGCGGTGTGTTCTCTCTGTGTCTGCGTGGGTTTCCTCCGGGTGACTGTCTGTGAGGAGTGTGGTGTGTTCTCTCTGTGTCTGCGTGGGTTTCCTCCGGGTGACTGTCTGTGAGGAGTGTGGTGTGTTCTCCCTGTGTCTGCGTGGGTTTCCTCCGGGTGACTGTCTGTGAGGAGTGCGGTGTGTTCTCTCTATGTCTGCGTGGGTTTCCTCCGGGTGACTGTCTGTGAGGAGTGTGGTGTGTTCTCTCTGTGTCTGCGTGGGGGTTCCTCCGGGTGACTGTCTGAGAGGAGTGCGGTGTGTTCTCTCTGTGTCTGCGTGGGTTTCCTCCGGGTGACTGTCTGTGAGGAGTGAGGTGGATTGGTGACTCAAAAGTGTCCATAGGTGTGAGTGAATTTGTCCCCCCCACCCTCCAGGGTGTGTTCCTGCTTTGTGCCCATTGATTTCGGGGACGCTCCAGACCCACCGCAACCCTGAGCTGGATAACCAGTTACAGACAATGAATGAATGAATAACGTAATATAATAATAAACTTTGTACTTTTTACATGCAGCTCACAGTAAAAGTGCAACCTAGTGCTTTTCACTGCCATCAGAACATTCAGAAACCACTTGATATACTGACAGTGTGGCTAAACATTTTGACTGTCTTGTTCGTAAACAATGAAACAAGGTCTGGTCATTCTGATGACACTGACATGTCCATTGACATAAATACTTCACTATGGGACAAGGGCTAAGGATTTTGAGCAAGTTACAAGCATCTGTCAGTAATCCATAGTGTGGTGCTGTTTGTACAAAATGTTCTGAGAAATGCACATGATGTTGTGCAAATTTAAACGATGATTCGAGAAATGCTCCAAAGCGACTGAGATAAACTGTAATAAGAAGTGTGTGTTTGTGTATGTGTATATAGTGGACTTGCTGAAGCTGGCGAGTGTGACGGAGGTGTTCAGGGAGCAGGAGCTGCAGCAGGGCGAGTACGTGATGGACGTGGTGGAGGTTATCCATGCCCTTACAGCTCTGTATGAACGACTGGAGGAAGAACGATCTGTTCTCATCAACATTCCTCTGTGTGTGGACATGTGCCTCAACTGGCTGCTCAACGTCTATGACAGGTGCTGTCACACTAACACACAGCAAATAATGTCTCACTGATATTTAAAATATTACCCGTTTTGAAAGAGTTGTGAGAGAATTTTTAGATTATTTAACCCATTTCTAGGCAATTTATCTTAAATTATTTTATTTATTTTTATTTAGAGAAAGTGTCTTCCATTGGAAGTAGCATTATTTCTTAAAAATACAAGTCTCCCAGTGGAATAAGACACTTCCACACAATATAATAAATTAAATATAGTAGAGAATAGGGTGAATCATCATATAATGTTGGTATAATGTTTATATTACATACATGGGCAAATTTAAATATGATTTCACTGGATAAGAGATCAATTTTTGTCTCTGGTGTGCACTTGTTTGACATTCTTTGACCTTGTAAGCTCCTACTCTCCTGCTGACTCTCATTTATCGTCCAATCATGGCCCTCTTCACCTTCGTTTGCTTTGTCAAGGTTAGGGCTCCTGCCCTTCTGCTGCTCTGAGTGGCGGCTTGATTTAAGGCATTCTTTTATAGTAGGGCTGTGTGTTCCCTTCACTCCAGTGAAGTGTATTAGATCATAATAAAGGCAAAGGGAAATCAAGCCAGGCATGTGGCCAATCAGAGCATGTGGGATGGAGTTAAAAGCCCCCCCCCCCACCCCGCCGCTTGAACTCGCTGCCAAAGCTCTTGATTGAGAATGTTAGGCACTCATTCCAACATCCATAAACAAAACAAAACAACCTCGCCATTTAAATTTATTTCCGTATTAATTTATTTATTTTCCATCCGTCATAAATTTGTTTAGCAGCTCTTAACTACCTGCTGCTAATGGCTGGAAATCACCGCTTTCACCCTACACATAAATTGCAGTAATTGCTTTTTTTCGTTTTGCGATAAACACAGGGAGTGAATGAGAATGAGCCGGGTGCATGGGAATGATAATCACCGGTTCCTGAAACAAACGAGGGAGAAACGAGAGAGGTGAACATTCTGGAGATATGTTCACACTCGAAAATAAGCTCCGTCCGTCTGTGGGGAGTGGTGGGGGGTAGAGTTTGTGGGAATATATCCTCGTACATGGAGCAAAAAAAAAGCTGCTTTTGTGTCATTACAGGAGATTTGGTGGAATATTTCTGGATCTGCGACATTTGTTCCCATTTCCCTTTGCCTGAGTACATGGTTCAGTTTTTTGGACTATTTTAAATGGATCTAGCACTTCAGTGGTATCGCTTTTGGGATTTCAGCCCACTTTGCATACACCACATCTTTTCCTCACAATGCATTTATTCGCTATATTTTTGGGTAGAAAAAATATATGGTACATGTACATTATCATTCATTAAAGACCCAGTTGGTAGAACAGCATTCTAAAAGTCAATGTGAACATTAAACATTAATATTAAAATAAAAACATACAAGTGCAACATGGTTATGTAAATGAGATATAATTGTGAGATATGTATCAAGGAGCAAAACACACACTTGATGGCACTCACCTAGTGATGGTTTTTCTCATACATACATTTAACCGATCAGCCACAACATTATGCCCACTTTGTTTTGTTTTTTTACACTAACGGTCCATTCTCTCAGCTCAACTGATCATACAGGAGCACTTTGTAGTTCTACAATATACAGTTACAGACTGCAGTCCATCTGAGAATAGTCCATCAACGCAAATATAAATATTTGTATAGCAACAGATGAGCTACTCTCTCTGACTTTACATCTCCTGTGTGGATCAGCAAGTAGGTGTGTCTGACAGAGTGGACAGTGAGTGGACACATTGTTCAAGCTAAAAACTCCAACAGCAATGATATGGCTGATCCACTCATACCAGTGCAACACACACAAACATACAAATCCACGTCAGTGTCTTTGTAGCACTACGAATGACCCAAATCACCCAAATCATAACTGCTCTGTGGTATCCCTTTGGGGGCCTGACCATTGAAGAAACCTCCTACTTCTAGTGATAGAACTACAGCTTGCTACTCTCTGCTCAGTGAAGCTGGGAGAATGGACAGTGAGTGTTGAAACACAGAGGTAAAGTCATAAAGTGGTTTATTGTTTTATAGATCATTATAGATTATAGTCTTCCCACCCTCACCTCACACTGCCTCATCTCTTTTTTAAGGTAAGGGAAAAAGTAAGTGGCCTTAGTAATTGTCATGAAGCCCATTGTCCATAACACTGTTGTTAGAGGCTGTGTAGAAAATTGTGAGCTCTTCTGCGAGGTCTGTATGTAGAAAACTGAGGCACAATGTCTTTCACTGTTTTTAGGCTCTATTTATTGGACCCATTACAAGCACATACACATTTATGATTAGTTATTATAATGTGCATTTTTCAATAATTTAAAGTACTATTGGTTAAATACTACTACTAGTATTGCAGGCCCATGCAGATAGGGGGAAAACACACCAAACTCAGACACCTCAGGCAACGTTGGAACTCAAGATCCTCAGACCCCAGATATATTTAAATCAGTTGTATTTACTTTTAAATGATGAATTTAATTTGCACTTCTGGTAGATGCTAACTGCAGTTTGTTGCCTTGTACAGAGCAATAACAATAAAGTTGAATCCACCTATCTATCTATCTATCTATCTAAACTGTGAGGTATGGTTTTAGTGGGGCATTGTTCATGGGCAGAATCTCATTGTGAGAAATTGGACACACCTTTAAGTGCCAGGTTGAAGTAAGGAAAATACAGTGTTGCACAGTTATCTTTGCTATAAGAGTAGGTCCGAGGATGTAGTAGTATAAGCACATTTTTAATCCAAAAAGAGTTCTAGCATTGCACTGGCAGATTATAAATGTCACACACTCTGTTGCAACACTCCTTCCACCTTGTCACAGGCTCATTAAATTCTATTCACTAAATTAACAAATGGAAATGAATGCACATGTGCCGTACAAAATTAATGTCCCAGACATTTTTAAAAAAACAATAATTGTAGCACTCTTTCACGTGTTAATTTGCATTTGAATTATGTCCTATTTTTTATTCTTCTTTTCTTTTTTCTCTACACAATCTGGTAATAAGATGCAAATTTGATTTGTGCTGTGGTTGTTTATATGTGAACTGTGTATTTAGGATGCTGTTATTAAGACGTCAGGACAATGTCATGTGTATTGTAGTTGCTCCAGTTTTGCTGAATTTAATTATTTTGCTTTATATTATTACATATTTATGAATATCACAATAACACTCAATTATAATTACATAATCAAGGAATAATAAGCATACAAACAATAACTAGTAAAATACCCAGAGTTCTTTGAATATATCAGATCTGCACAATACTAACACAGCAAGCCTCTAATGAAATATTCAGATTACATTCTTTCTTGTTTCAAGTCATAGCTCCTTATGAAATATTAATGAATATTTATTAAATCTCATAGACAGGTTTGCTTCATGTATAGGGAAGTGAAATGTCTTTAATATGCGTTTTTTCTGTCAATCATTAAGGCTATTAAACACTATTATGGGAACATTTATTAGTTAGATTTGTTCTCCTGAAAAATAGGAATGTGTATTTTTTGTACCCATGTTTATATTATGATCGTCATGCCCTCGTCCTGTCATGTCTGTTTTCCCGACCATGTGCTCTCTCTCAGCACATGGCTCTGTTTGTTGTTGCCCTAGTCCCGCCTTTGTTCCGCCTCCTCGTGTGTCTCATTTGTTACCCTGCCCTCTCATTATCTGTTCCAAGTGTATCTTGTCTGTGTCTTGTATTTAAGTTCCCTTGTGTCTCTCCTGTTTGTCAGACATTTCTCCTTCGTTCTTGTATTTTTTCGGTCATGTTATCAAGTCTGTCTGTCTCTGCAGTTTCTCCGTGATTGTTTTACACGTCGTCTTTTCATGTCGTAGTTTCATTTCCTCTGTCGTTGTTTCATTATCTCTTTAGTCTGTCAGTCCCGTTTGCCCTGTTTAGCTCCCCGTGTCCAGTTTAGCCTGCTTGGCTCCCTGTTTGTTTTCTTTCTGTAAAAGTCTCTTTGTTTTGTTATTTTTCGTTAATAAAGTACTGTGTTTTAGCGAGTGCATCCGCATCCGTCAGTACGCCCTCCGCGAGTCCCTGACAATGATGCACATATAAAATATGTTTTTAATTTTTTCTGTAAATGCCGTTTATTGATTAACAAAGGAAAATAATGAATATTTACAAACATACTGCACTGTTTTTGAATATTACACAAATGTTTTACGTACATGTAAATCATTGTTGTTTGTTTATATTAGTGAGATGTTCTAAAGCAAACACAAACCCTATGCTTTTGTTGCCCACTAGAAAAAGTGTATTATTTTGTATAAATAATTACATAATTATAATTTAATAGGTGATACATTTCTCTTTTTCTGTGTTCTTCACAGCAGTCGTAATGGGAAGATGCGGGTTCTGTCTTTTAAGACGGGGATTGTGAGTCTATGCAATGCAGACATCCAGGAGAAATACAGATGTAAGTAAGAATAACCTTCACTCAGGTATCAAAACCGTGCCTCTGTCAGTGTCTGTATACTGATCAACCACAATAAAATGGCCAACTTTTTTTTTACACACGTGTTCATTTATCAGCCCTGTAAATCTCTTCTGTCAAAAACATCTGCAAGACTTCAGCACTTAAATAAAGTTTGCCATACGTACCTTATTCACTCTCTCACACACACGCGCGCACACACACACACACACACACACTCAAACATCCACTTAGCCTAATGGAGGCAACACTTCAATAATGCTGAAAGCTTTGCTCGCTGTTTCACTAAAACACAAAGCCTTAGCCTGCAGCCTCCATCGACGTCCTCACAAGGTTCTTCCTTTGTCCTGTATGCTCTGTAGTCTGTACTCTTTTCTCTTATTTTTACATCTTTAATCTTTTATTTTCCTCATCTTAATCCCCCCCTCTAAAGAGACATGTCATTTTTATTGACTGGGTTTGAGTTGATTTCCCTTTATTAGACAGTGTTAGTGTGACAGCACCTTTCACAGACGTTAAGCAGGCAGTTGAGGCACATGTCCACATTCCGAGGGATGAGTTGATGAGAACAGATTGTCTTCCACAAGTCATTCATACAAAGCTGTGAGAGCACGGTTCACCTCCACCACTAAATTATTGACCAAATTATTTTTTCAATATACTCATATTATCTGCCAATGCAACGACACTTAGGACCAGGAGCTCCTACCAACCCACAGACTGTGACAAACAGCTACTTAGTCAGGTTTTTAATGATCTGCCTAAGATTGAAAACAAGAGATAAAATGAGTCATTTGTTTTACATGTACCTAGAAGTGTCAAGAGCTGGTCATTTGACCACAGTGTCTACTGCATGCACTGTGTTATCTTAACAGAAGGGAAGTCACTGACACAACACTAGCTAGATGGCATTACTTGAACAAAACTAAATATTTAGCCATACGCTCAATATTTACTTTATCATAATCAGTGATTCTTTTAATAAAGTGTGTGTGTGTGTGCGCAAATTATTCGTAAAAAGGGAACATCTTCAATAGTGGGAAATGCTGTTCTCTGGTTCGATTATGTTCAAAACCACAGCATCTTTTAATGTGGAAAGGTATATTTGAGGGTGAAAAAATGACTGTCGGTGTTATGTAGCTGAAGTTAACTTTGTCTGTAAGTCTTTCACTGTTTGAATTATCAGAGAAACCTCATTTTTAAACAAATTTGTTTAGTTTTCTATCATCTTTGGTCTGTGTTTTTACTTTCAGGCTGTAAGAACTCCTCTGAAATTAGTCAGTTCCATTAGCAACAAAAACAATTACGTATTACTTGCCTAAGGTGTAGGAACAGAGCAACATCCTCATCTTGATTCATGCTTTTCAATGTTTGGAGGGCTATTCATTTTTTAAAAAAAACAACTAGAAAATGCAGTTTTATGTTGTGAGCAGAGAAAGAGGAAGCCTAGAATGCCTAGCCATTTATAGACACTGGGGCTTCATATACACATTGGAGCATGCAAACAGGCTGGAGAACTGGCGACACAGACACATTCACTCACACAATCACCCCTACGGACACTTTTGAATCCACCTACCAACGTGTGTTTTTTGGACTGTGGGAGGAAACCGGAGCACCCAGAGGAAACCCACGCAGACACAGGGAGAACACACCACACTCCTCACAGACAGTCACCCGGAGGAAACCCACACAGACACAGAGAGAACACACCACACTCCTCACAGACAGTCACCCGGAGCGGGAATCGAACCCACAACCTCCAGGTCCCTGGAGCTGTGTGACTGCGACAGCAGTTAATATGACATTGTTAATATAATTGAGTTCCTTTTCAATTGTCAGTAGTTTTGCATTCCCTCACAAAAAAAGAAAAGAAAAAAAAGATACCTTACGAATGTCTTGGTTTCCCCCTCAAAAATGAATAACACATCTCTTCTGTTTAGCTTTTTTTAGCTTTTTGTATAATTTATTTTATCCTTTACTGACCACTCATTTTATTTTTTTTATTTCTACTCCAGATAAATATTTTTTACCTTTTATTTATTTTCATCCATTTTTTCAGTGTTCCTTTTTTTCTTACAAAACATTATTAATTTTATATTTCTATATTTATTCTTTTTTTTGTAAACATCAAGGCATTTAAATTAAACACATTCCCTAAGTCTATTGTTAGTTTGTGGATTAGGAATATGATGTCACTTTTCAAACATAACACAATTGGACCTGATCAAACTAGATTTTTTCAGTGTGTGCTCTTATATTCTCTCGTGTGTGCTCTTCCTTGTGTAGCTATGCTGGCAGATACAGGGCTGTTTTTATGGTGTCAGTCCAGTCTGGTCACTTTTACAACCTCAGCCTTGTAAATCAGTGTGTGGGGTGATGCACAAGAAGAGTGTTCCATTCTGAGAGGCTGGTGCATACAGTAAGAGCAAAGTTTGTCCCAGTGAATCGGAGTCAGGTCTCATTTACTGTCAGAACACTATCTGTCAGCGGTCATAAACATCCAGACACTGCTCCTATCAGATGGGGTTTCTACTGCAGTAGAGGAAAGAGGGAGAAAGAAGAGAAGGAGAAAGTTACTCTTTCTTATCAGTTCAAACTGTAATAATGTTTTTGACGTTCCCTTTTAATGACTGAATTCATCTGGTTTAAGCAGTGTTTTTAAAACTTTTTTTAAGCAACCCACATTTGGTCCGTTGATTTATATTGTGACCCAGAAAGCACACACTCTGAACGATGATTATAAGATTAAACATAACTGATGTTTGCCTATATCCTTCTCGACAACACTCAGATTTAACAACATTCAGAACCAGGCTGAATTTCATTGCTTCATTTTACCTAGAGATAGGAGCTCAGTTCCTGTGAGAAGTGGAATGCTGCAGACTGGAGACCAAAATGGGGTGGGGTTTTGGGGGAGGAACCTGTCAATAATCTTTTGCATCAATCACTGAAAAACTGCTTTTGGCCATCAATCACATTTTGCATTTGCCAATCGCAGATTAGAATGAGCTGTCCATCATTTTTTGCATCAGCCAATCTAATCAGACGTCATTAAGTTCAGCCCTCTGTGTTTCCACAGGTCTGTTTTTCCCTTAGAACACGATGGTGAACGAGCTTTGTTTTCAATTATGTGAACTCATGTCAGTTTATAGAGATTTAAAGTGCCCGGTGCTTGCTTCTGTCTTAATGTTAGGTCATTTATAACTTCTAAACTTAAAGTTATAAACAGGTAATTCAGGCTTTTGTTTGGTTGATGTAGGAAAGGACGGCTATCTCCACGTATTCACCACTCCTATTTGTTCTCTGGGCTGTTGTGTGACTGGCTGATACAAGAAATGATTGGTAGTATCTGCACCTACTCACTACGACCATTTGTTCTCCGGAGTGCAGACTAGGTCCTTGTTGGAAAATAAACAAACAATTTTTTATTGACAAACAAAACAAATTTTTATGTCAGTTTTTTTTAAAGTTTGGTAGGGGAAGGTTTTAACCACTGCACACTATGTTCCAAGCATGGCAACAAGGGGTAGAGGTTTATATAATCAATGTAATTCATCCAGTCATCCATCATTCAGTTAGAACAGTCTGGGTTGCAGTACAGTGTACATTCTGCACAACAGGGCTTTGTATGTTCATGTTAACTGTGTGATTATGTGCCTGTTAAAATTCAATTATATAATTGTTATACATTTTTTTGCAATCCTTTCTTTTGGTTTTTTGGCCCATCTATGGATCACAACCAAGGGTTTTAGAAACCCTGTGTTTAGGGAAAACCTATTGTGGAAAACCTAAGGCATGAAATTAAATGGGTTGTTCTGGTGCACTATGTTTAATGCCAAGTGTTGGCTAGAGGGGTATATAACACCCAGCATTGAGCTGTGTGTTCTCTAGATTGATGAAGCTCCATACAGTACCCATAGGTTGAATTAAAGTGGTATTTGTGAACCCTAATTAATCATTCAACATCAGCACCTGATCTCTAAAGTTTTGTGGCGGAATGCAGTCAGATCTTCATACTCTAGCATTCTAACATCTAGTGTAAATGATTCCTAGAATAGTACTCTTGACAATAAATGCACTACAAAGGGTTATTTGAGCGATGCTAAAGAAGAACTACTTTTATTCCATGAAGGACCATGTTCCACTCGCACCACATTACACCAGTCATTTATAATAGTCACTGGCTCCCTGTTAAATGCCACGGCCAGTTAAAAAACCTGTTGCTCACATGCAAAGCCTTAAATAAACTTGCCCCTTCTTCAGCCCTATAGACCTTCCCACACCCTTAGATCTCCCACCGCTGCTGACTATCCATCCCCACTTCTAATCTTCACAACCTAGATGATCATGCTTTTCCAGAGTTGTTCTCCGTCTCTGGATCTCTCTTCCCCCGCAAATCCAGCAGTCAAACACTCCTCTTTTAAGTCTCAGCTTACACATCTTTCCCCCTGCATTCAACCTCCCGGTACCATTAAACATTTGTTTTTATATTTTCTTTGTTATGTTGTCTGTATGTCATTATACTATCCATATTAACTCTAAGTTGTAAGCAGCTTTGGGTTCTTGAAAAGTTTTAGGTTTATTATTATTATTTTTAGGGATGCACCGATATCACTTTTTCCCGTCAGATACCTATAATGATATTTCATATTCAAGTATCCGCCGATACTGAGTACCGATACCAACTCTATCTATCTTAATCACTAGATAGGTGCCTATAAATCCAGGTATTTATATTGCTTTACTTACAGATTTTATCTTGTTAAAGCAGTGTTCTGTATCACTATTAAGATATAATGAGCTTGAATGAACAACATTTACTTTTTATTAACTGCACATTAAATATTTAAAAGTTTCAGAGCCATGAAAAATACATATTTCCACAATGCAGTAACCAGTACAAATAGAAGACATAGTGTAGCCGGACTGAACAGCTTTTTACACTGTCATGAGACTATTTCTCACAACTGTGAAGTGCACGTTAAGGACTGCTGCTGACCTGTGTTAGCGAACTTCTTTGTGGTTGCTTGAATGAAGTCAGTGTTCGTTGGCATGCCTTAAGCTGGGGTTAAACTACATGACTTTTAGCTCGATTCTAAATATTTTTTAGACCAGTTTCAGACCAGTGAAGCAGCATATCAAACGTTCGATTTTTTTCTACCCGACTTTGGGCATAGTCATGTAGTGTAGACTAGAGGTGGGTGGATCGATCCAAATATTGATAATATCGATACCAACGCTGGTAATGGTATTGATCAATACTTGTGTAAAAAGATTGATACTCAATTTTTTTTTTCTCCCCTGCTGCTCTCCCGCTAAAGTCTGTATGTGATGCAGTGTGTGCACCCCCCCCCCCTTTGTTATTGCTCCGTGACGTTGCGAAGACTAGTCGTGTCGGTATCGATATCTGCGATACTAGCCCTGTATTTACTTGGTATCGGATCAATATCAACATTCCCGGTATCGCCCACTTCAAGTGTAGACTCTCCATAAACTCAAGACTGAAGTCCCTTCAACAGCCAATGAGAACAGAGCACTGTAAGTAAACAGGCGCATGCAGTGGAGCTCTGGAGTGGTGGACGGATTAAGCAGAAAACTATGAAAAACTAAAATATATTACATAGTGCTGGATACATATGTCCCCAAATAACAAATATTACCTGTAGGAGAACATAGACAAAACTTCTAATTTTCCTTTTCACATTAAATGACGCAACACTTGCGCTCGCTACCGTTAGCGCAGGTTCTGAACCATTTAAGGTGGATCGTAGTCGCAACTATGTACTATTCTCCTAATCTCCAGCTCCCGCTGCAGTGTGTAGAGACTGCGCTGACTGAGTTTTCACATCCACAACCCATTTTTACATGTTTTTTTTCTTTGTGAATCTATACAAACAGCAGCGCAAACATTAACCACAGAGACTTGTACATTCGTATTTATCTGTGTCTCCTAGGAAACCTAGGTGTGTTGTGTGTTAAAATCGACAAAAACAGTTGTGTAATGCGTGTCAGATTCATGGGCGTGTCCTGAAAAGTGCCCTGTGTACTACATACACAGGAATAGTGAGCAGTGGGCCATTTCAAACACACCTGTGGTATCAGTGCTCTGTAGCCGATACCGAGACTGTGTTTAAGTGCCAGTATCGGTGCCGATACTATACAGTATCGGTGCAACACATTGTTATTAAGGGCTCCACCAGCTTTAGGACATGTAGTGTATTAGGGATCCCTGAGAGTGCATCATGTGTATTTTAGGTTTGTTTGTTTGTTTTTCTGCTAGGAGAGAGATGGGTGCTCCCTGCTTCAGTTCTAAGGAGAAGCAAAAGTGATGCAAAACATTACAATCCACAGAGTGCTTAATACACAGTGAGCCTTGCTGCTTCTCTGGGTACAGAAATCCCCTTGGCTAGGATTCAACACTGGCATTAGCAGCCTTCTTTGCTCCCTAGAGACTACTCTCTGTGCTGTAGTGAACTCCACCTGGAAATCAATGAGAGAGAAAGAGAGGGAGAGAGAGTTGGTTTGTTAGCGGGTTCCATGAAAAAAGGGTGGAATGTTTACATTGTGCTGGTGTTTATTAGAAAACCTAGAAGTGTGTGGCACTCAGGTCTGTATGCCCATCTGTCAGTTAAGTTCCTTCTGTGGTTATAATATAAACCACCTGCTGTCCTTGTACACTAGTGCCCTGGGCAGAAACATGTGCTAACTCCAGCTCGGACAGCTGTAGAATCCAAGGAACCGTCTGGATGCCCGTTGAGATTCCCTGTAATATCATGTGTAGAAATATGTTTTAAAGCATGTGTCAAACTCAAGGCCCATGGGCGTCGTGTCGTTTGATGTGGCCTGCAAGAGCTTAAAAGATCTGACTGACTGCAATCTAGTGGCTTAATGCCGTCGCTTCACGCGTAACAATCAGCATGAACTGTGGGAAATGTAGTTTATGGTCAATGCATGCTTTTAGACTTAATTATTAATTATTCTGCCACTAACTGACCTTAAACTACATTTCCCACAATGCATGCTGATTATGTTGCCCGCCAAGTGACGGCATTCCACCACTAGATCACAGTGTATCCTCTTCAATGTGATTTTTTTCAACAAGTGGAATTAAGAAATAGCTACAAATATTGATTCCAAAATGTCCAGGAAAAGAAAGATTAATGCCAATGGAAGACGAGACAGTTTGAAGAGAGATGTGAAGGCGAATTGTTTGTGCTTCAAGGAGAAAAACCTGTATGTCTTTTGTGTTATGAGGCGGTTGCAGTTGTCAAGGAGTACAATTTACGTCTGCACTTTGACACCAAACACGGAGCTGAGTGTGCCAAAGTTAGCCCTGAAGAAAAGCAACAATCTGTACAAGAATTAAAAGGCAAACTGCGATCGCAGCAGAATATCTTCACAAGAGCCACGGCCCAAAACGACGCAGCTGTGAAAGCTAGCTTTATTGTAGCTGAAGAAATCACTCACGTTTTCAGGGGGTGCATTTTTGAAGTAGTGTGTGCTGAAAGTCATAACTTGTGTTTGATGATATTTTTCTTTATTCACTTGGATTGATCATTGATTGATGGAGTGATATGAGTTTCTTAACCTCACAAATGAACAGGATTTGTGTGGTTAACAGAGCAACAAACAAACATATATTGACATCTTTGGAAATATTTGAATAAGTTGAATATATAATAAATTCAGAGTTATTTCACATTAAGGAGTACTTACATTTATTCTACATTACATTTGGGTACATTTAGTTACAGCTTAGTCTTACAGTTACATCTGGCCCTTTGAGGGCAACCATTATGCGGATGTGGCCCTCTGTGAAACTGAGTTGGACACCCCTGTTTTAAAGCATTTTTGGTGTATGTCAGGATCGCGGGGCGGACGCACACGTTAATAACACAGTAAACTTTATTTACAAAAAGGATAACAAAACAAAGACAGACTAGGACTACAAAACAAAGGTGGACTAAACGAAGAACAGCCGAGATACACTAGAGTGGGAAACATCACGCGGGAAACGAACAGAGGAAACAAATGACTAACAACCAGGAAGTGACGCATGAGAACTTAAATACATAACACCGACAAAGGACACCTGGAACAGATAACGAAGGGGCAGGAATACAAATAACACTGAAGAGGAGGAGGACAAGGGCGGAGACATGAACAATAACAAACAGAGACACGTGCTAAGTGAGTGCATGGCGGGGAAAACAGAGGAGAGGACAAGGGCATGACAGTGTAATAAATACTTCTAATTCGAAATCTAAACATTCTCCTGCTCTTTTATCATTTATGGTAACAGTAGTGTAGTGTTTTTTACATTTTATTCAAGAAAAAACATGAATTTGTTTGAAAATGGCAAGTCAAAACAAATTATAAATAAAAGTATGTGTGTTGATTTGTTGTGTTGTTGAGGATAATATTGTATAATAAAAGTACATGTGAATTTTGGGTTAGCTGACTTAAAAACGGTGATTTCAACTTTAGTATTCAACTATTTTTCAAATGCCATTTTTAATATTATGCAACAGGTACCATAACATGACAAAAGAGTGGGAGGATGTTATTATACGTTACACAAAAACACATGTAATATAATATGATATGATATACTGGGGGTCATGGTGGTGCAGCAGGTAGTGTCACTGTCACACAGCTCCAGTGTCCTGGGTTTGTGGGTTCAAGCCCCGCTCTGGGTCTGTTAGGAGTTTGTTGTGTTCTCCCTGTGTTCGCGTGGGTGTACTCCGGGTGCTCTGGTTTCCTCCCACGGTCCAAAAACACACGCGGGTAGGTGGATTTGCGACGCAAAAGTGTCCATAGGTGTGTGTGAGTGACCCTTAGTGAGTGAATCCTGTAAAGGACGGGCGCCCTCTCCAGGGTGTGTCCCTGCCCTGTGTCCTGTGATTCCAGACTCCGGATCTGTGGATATGTAGTTACAGACAATAAATGAATGAAACAATTATATATTTTGACTGGTGGAAGTGCCCTTTCGGTACAATTCATAAATGTAATTTTGCATTGACTTTTCACATTACTCTATGTACACTTAAGTGTAGTGTTTGTAAACTCAAGGACAAAGTCAAGGACAATAATTGCTGCAGTAAATCTCTTTACTTTCCCAGGAACCCTTTAGGCATTTTATGGGCATCCACGTGAAGATCAGTGAGGTTTTGAGGTCAGGTCGTGAGGTTGGATGATCGGTGCTGGATAACAAACCCCACTCTTAACTCAACACAAAATTTAGTTTAAACTACATCACTCTCCAGAGAAGCCACAGCTCAGTACATCTCTAACAGAAGTTTGGCTTTGGACTGGGTGACCTTAGGCTCATATTATGCTGCTGCAGAGTGCACCTTTTACTTATTCAAAGCTTTTCTCCTTTTTTCAAGAGCACAGCTTTATTTGCGTTTATCAGAACAGGGTGCACCTTAACACTATTAATAATTACTTGTAGTGGAAAAAATGTCTACATTTTTTGGTCACGATTTTTTGTGTATTTTAGATTTATTCAGACAAGTGTGTGGGCCAAATGGTTCGACAGACCAGAAGCACCTCAGTCTACTTCTCCATGAAGCCATTCAAATTCCCCGGCAGCTTGGAGAAGTTGCAGCATTTGGAGGAAGCAATGTGGAACCAAGTGTCCGCAGCTGCTTCAGAATGGTGAGACAATGAGACACTTTCATAGTTATTTATGCCGTTTGGCAGCTTAGAGTTTTAATCATGTTACAGATGTAGACAATTACTGCATGAAGAGTCCTGCTCCCTCTTTATCACCTACTTTCTTTCTTTCTTAATTCTTGTTTGTATCTCTTTTTTTCTTTCTTGCTGCCTGTCAGTCTGTGCCACATAGAAATAGTACAAAGCTTGGTCTACAGCTTGGCCTCCCCCCCCCCCCCCTCCCTCCCTCCCTCCCTCCCTCTCTCTCTCTCTCTCTCTCTCTCTCTTGATCTTTTCATTCTCTCTCTGACTCCCTCCCTGTCTTCCCCCCTCTCTCTCTCTCTCTTGATCTTTTCATTCTCTCTGACTCTCTCCCTGTCTTCCCCTCTCTCTCTCTCTCTCTCTCTCTCTTGATCTTTTCATTCTCTCTCTGACTCCCTCCCTGTCTTCCCCTCTCTCTCTCTCTTGATCTTTTCATTCTCTCTGACTCTCTACCTGTCTTCCCCTCTCTCTCTCTCTCTTGATCTTTTCATTCTCTCTCTGACTCCCTCCCTGTCTTCCCCTCTCTCTCTCTCTCTCTCTCTCTTGATCTTTTCATTCTCTCTCTGACTCTCTCCCTGTCTTCCTCTCTCTCTCTCTCTCTCGCTCTTGATCTTTTCATTCTCTCTCTGACTCTCTTCCTATCTTCCTCTCTCTCTCTCTCTCTCTCTCTCTCTCTCTCTCTCTTCTTTCTTTCTAGTTTGACACAGCTTCTGTGGGTGGCAAATAAAGTGCAGGAGAAAATAGAATGTATGCCTCAAAGAGAAAGAGAGAAATAGAAATGAGAGACAGAGATACAAAGAGAGAGGGAGAGAGAGAGAGAGGGCAAGAGAGGGAGAATTGGGTAGAGACAAAAAGGGAGAGGGAGAAAGATTAATTTCTCTGTCTCTCTCTCTCTCTCTCTCTCTCTCTCTCTCTGTGATTAAGCTTCATGTAGAGTCCTCCTATCTGGGTACTTAGACTCAGTCTTCCACTTTTCTGTAGTTTTGTACATAGCACAGAATCTGGCAGCCACCATTTTTTTAACACAAACATTTAGATTAAATCTAAACATTCTCCTGCTCTTTTATAATTTATGGGAACAGTAGTGTAGTATTAAAAAAGCCAATTTAATTTTATTCAAGAAAAAAAATCCTAAACATGAATTTGTTTGAAAATGGCGAGTGAAAACAAATTGTAAATGAAAGTATGTGTGTAGATTTGTTGTGTTGTTGAGGATAATATTATATAATAAAAGTGCATGTGAATTTTGGGTTATCTGACTTAAAAACGCTGACTTCAACTTTAGCGTTTGACTATTTTTCAAATGCCATTTTTAATATTATACAACAGTTACCAAAACATGACAAAACAGTGGGAGGATGTTATTATACGTTACACACAAACCCTTTATGAATGAATTGTACACGTATAATATAATGTAATATAATATGATATCATTTACTGGGGGTCATGGCACAGAATCTGGCAGCCACCACTTTTTTATGACAAACATTTAGATTAAACTTCCAGCACTGCTCTGTTGAGTTGAAGAGGTGTCTGTGATCCAGAACTAATCAATAAAATCAGATCCCCACAGAAATGTTCAAAGGTCTCCCTGCAAAGTCTTCCCAGAGATCTTTAGAAATCCCCACAGCCATTTTGCAACATAAAATAAAGCCTTCCAAGACGAGGTGAGGCTGTTATTGCAGGGAAAATGAACAAATTGTTTTTGTCAGAAATGATGAATGAGAAGGTGTCCCCAGATTTTTGCAGTCCCACTGAACTGACCAGAGAGAGGCAAGATACGATTCCTGCCACAATCTCTTTTATTAAGACTGTAAATGTGGAACAAATGTAAGTTTGTGGTCTTTAGTAGAACAGATTAACTAATGATGGATATGGTGCAAGGTTCACAGGATTTTATAAATATATATATAAAGGGGGAGAGAGAGAGGGTGCCCTGAATATGGTAAATCTTGGTTCTGTCGTCAGTCCTTAATTAAATCCTCCCCCATACAAAAGCGTAGCGGTGATACCAGGCATGCATAATTAAATTCCATTCATTTTCACATTTGTTCTATTTCAGGATTTGTATTAGCAGATGAAATAGTACTCTAGTGCCAATCAGAACTTCTTAAATTGGCAATTTATCAACCTACTGCATTAATAAATTCAACACTGATAAAGTGGTTCCGCTGAACTTGGCTTGGGAGTAGTAAAGGTAATTGCTAAGTGTGTGTGTGTGTGGTGGAAAAGCTGGAATTGAGTGAGATTTTAAGTTCTTGATCAGTAAAAGAGGCTCCTGATTCTTTAGGGGTTAAAGGCAAAGTATAGGCCTAGAAAAGACAAAAGGTTATGAATGAAATTATCCCAGAGACAAAGAGAGAGAGAGAGAGAGAGAGAGAGAAAATAAAGGAAAGAAAATGAAATAAAAAGAATGTCCTCTATTCTTCAGGGAGATGCTGAGCAGTGGATTTGGTGATCTATATTTGTTCATGCATGTGTTCATTTTTTTTCTCAGGGGATAGATTTACTAACTTCTATTCCACTCACCTTCCCCATTCTAATACTCATTTATACTCGGTGTAATGAGAGCTGAGTGGCTGCAGCTCTTCTGGTTGATGTGGGTCAATGAGGGTTGCCATAGGAGCTCCGTAGAAGCTTATTCTGCAAATTCCAACCAGTAAAATGAAAATGTGAGCAGGCTGTCCATAAAAATTACTCATGTGGCACATTTGGACAGGAATAAATCACGGAAATAAATATGAGACTCAAGATATTTGTGTAAAGGTGTTATTCATGAAAAAAAATGTTGGTGACATGCTTAAAGGAGCAATGTGTAATATATATCAGAGATTAAGGAAATGTGAGGCAAAGATTAAGAAAAAGTTGAGGCACTGGCATCTTCGACAGTAACGCTGCAGCCGGTACACAGGAGCTGGTCATAAAATTAGAAAATCATGAAAAAGTTGATTTATTTCAGTAATTCCATTCAGAAAGTGAAGCTTGTGTATTACACTCATTCATTACACACAGAGTGATATATTTCAAGTGTTTATTTCTTTTAATTTGATGATTATAACTGACACCTAATGAAACCCCCAAACTCAGTGTCTCAGAAAATTAGAATATTGTGAAAAGGTTCAATATTGAAGACACCTGGTGCCACACTGTAATCAGCTCATAATGAACTCAAAACACCTGCAAAGGCCTTTAAATGGCCTCTCAGTCTTGTTCTGTAGGCTCCACACTCATGGGGAAGACTGCTGACTGACAGTTGTCCAAAAGACGACCACTGACACCTTACACAAGCAGAGCAAGACACAAAAGGTCATTACTAAAGAGGCTGTTCACAGAGCTGTGTGTCCAAGCTCATTAATAGAGAGGTGAAAAGAAGGAAATGATAGAAAAAAGTAGTAGAAAAAGGGTAGAAAAGTTTAAAAGCAATAGCGATAACAGCACCCTGGAGAGGACTGTGAAAAAACAAAATAACATTCAAAAATGTGGGGGAGATTCACAAAGACTGGACTGCAGCTGGAGCCAGTGCTTCGAGAACCACCACCACACAGACGTATGTAAGACATGGGTTTCAGCGTCGCATTCCTTGTGTGGAGCCACTCCTGAACAAGAGACAGTGTCAGAAGCGTCTCGCCCCTGGGCTAAAGACAAAAAGGACTGGACTGCTGCTGAGTGGTCCACAGTTATGTCTCTGATGAAAGTAAATTTTACATTTCCTTTGGAAATCAACGTCCCAGAGTCTGGAGGAGGAGAGGAGAGGCACAGAATCCACGTTGGTTGAGGTCCAGTGTAAAGTTTCCACAGTCAGTGATGGTGTGGGGCGCCATGTCATCTTCTGGTGTTGGTCCAAGGTCAACACAGCCGTCTACTTCATGCTTCCTGTTGCTGACCAACTTTATGGAGATGCAGATCTCATTTTCCAACAGGACTTGGCCCCTGCACACATTGCCAAAGCCACCAGTATCTGGTTTAAGGACCATGGTCTCCCTGTTCTTAACTGTTCAGAAAACTCACCTGACCTAAACCCCATAGACAATCTATGGCGTATTGTGAAGAGGAAGATGTAATACACCAGACCCAACAATGCAGAAGAGCTGAAGGCCACTATCAGAGCAACCTGGGCTCTCATATAACACCTGATCAGTGCCACAGACTGATCGACTCCATGCCACGCCGCATTTCTGCAGTAATTCAGGCAAAAGGAGCCCCAACTAAGTACTGAGTGCTATACATGTTCATACATTTCAGTCAGACAGCGTTTCTAAAAATCCTTTTTTTGTATTGGTCTTAAATAATACTCTAATTTTCTGAGACACTGAGTTTGGGGTTTTCATTACGTGTCAGCTATAATCATCAAATTAAAAGAAATAAACACTTGAAATATATCAGTCTGTGTGTAATGAAGCCATGGCAGTGAACAGAGATAACTAAACAGAGAGATCTAAAAAGCCTCAGCATCCGTTTAAAAAGCTCTGAAATAGGAAATACGAAATTTGGGAGTAAGACGCGAATGTCTGCCTCCTAAAACGACAGTTAATGTGGAAGGGAAAATAAGTAAGGAAGATAACATCAGACTGGTCTAGTGAAACATTTTTGGTTTGTGGAGATGGAAAGTAGAATATTAGAATGGTAAATACAAGAAAACAGACACAGTGTGATCATTTAGTTTAGGTAGATATTTTAGTGAAGTAGTGTGCACGTTTCTGTTTAAAGAGGTGGGTTATGGAGATAATGAGCATATAATCTGTAAAAATAACTGACACGGCACTTTCTATTTTGGGAAGTGAAATCACAGAGAATCTCTGGCAATAATTGCTCTACTCTACCTCCCCAAATAACTAAATCCTTTCTGAGTAGGACTGAGATCTGACTTCCTTCAGATTAGCTTACTATGGTCTCGTATACAAACCTGATATTCCTCTCACACACAGACACACACATTCAGTAGGTGCCACACTCCAGTGGAAACTACAGGCCATGCGAGAGACTTTCACGTTAATTATGGCTCTTTGCCTGGTCTACAAAGAAGGCCCTGGGGAAATAAACCTTTTAATGCATCTTTGATGCGCATTTAATGAGAATTTAACACATTACGGATTTTTCCGCTGCCTCACGACTCACTCTTTTATTGGGTTTTCTTCCTGTCATCCGCTCCTGCTGTGACCCTTTAATACGCAGCAGATTTTAGCTCATCTGCAGGCTTACGTTATCTCTTTTCTTGCAATGTTACTTTAGTTATGTTTTATTTTGGGGGGTGATTTATCCCCCCCTTGTACATTTTAATGATATATTTCACAACATAACACACATAACCGTGACCCTGAAATGGATTAAGATGATGATAACACACATGTAACACGTTTTCGTAGTGTACTATTTCTACCAAATTATTTGTTAGTGTTATACACAAATTACAAATATGAGGTAAAAATTAAATACAATTTTCAGTATTTCATATTTTTTTTAAGGCCTTGATTCTACTTCATACACCACACAGATTATATACCACACACACACACACACACACATCATATGGCTGGAAGATTACCTGCTTACACAACATTCTGAAATTTGAGTCCCTGCTGTGCTGGAGTATTAGCTTCTAATCTTCAGGGTAGTCTTTAGAGTAAATACAGTCTGTGAGGATTTGATGGCAGCCACACAAACTTTAGGTCCTTATATCAGGTACTGGTTATTGGAAGATAATTTCTGGATAGTAAACACCACTCCAACTTATTGGATGGTGACCACACCCAGCCCAATAATGGGGGACTTAATATCCTATACCTATCTAGTGCGTGTTTAGTTTTGACCTTGTTTGGCAGTTGTCTTTTTGGCAAGGCTCATGTGTGGTGACATCACAGCGTGTCACTGTTGGTGTGGTTATTAAACAAGACAAATGTGAACAGTTTCATGTTTTTTTTCAGCAGTGGGTGCATCTTAAAGCAGATTAATTATTTCATTAAGATTTTCTACTTTTGAATATCATAAGTCAGCAGTCAATGATAATTACAAAACATTACAGGAGGACGTAAAAATGACTTAACTGATTTTCAATACTGCTTTTAAAACAACAACACCTGTAGTGAATGGGTAAGACAGTGAATGAATGTTCAGATTATATCATTTCCAGTTTGTAGTAATGGAGGCACAACATTTCAGGTTGTAGTAAATTTTATCTGATATATTCTCTCCCTTTTGTTTCTGTTCTGAAAGGCCCCAGGGAAGCCAGGTATTGAGGTGTCTCACTTCCTGGAGTGGATGAGTCTGGAGCCGCAGTCAATGGTGTGGCTTCCTGTTCTACACCGTGTAACTGTGGCTGAATCTGCCAAACACCAAGCGCGCTGCTACATCTGTAAACAGTGCCCTATCAAGGGCTTCAGGTGGGCACCTTGCCACATAGCCTTTATTTTCACAGTACATGATTTTCAACATCATTCTGTTGTTCTGCTTTTTTTTCCTCATGTTGGAACGAATATTATCTGGAGCTCATCTATCTTCCTCTTTTTAAAAAAATCTGCACTCACTACTGCAGGGAGAGGTATGTGTGTTGAAGATAAAGAATTGTTAATGAAAAATCCTTGCTCTATTCTGTTAAAGGTACCGGAGTCTTAAACAGTTCAATGTGGACATCTGCCAGACGTGTTTCCTCACTGGACGAACAGCCAAAGGCAAAAAGCTACACTACCCCATCATGGAGTATTACACTCCGGTACACACTTATCTTGGAACCTTCATGAAATGTTTGAGTCACACGTCATTAGCTGTCAATTATTGATTTATTTTTTGTACTCCCATCTCATTAAAATAAAATAAAAAAAATGTATTTCATACCCACTAGCATGAGAAGCTACTTAGTTTGAGATCTTTGTCCGAGTTCCTTAAGTCATGGCGTAAGTCTAAAGATATGGAGCCCCAAAGGGTGACATCCCGCAGAATTTATGCTGGTGCTAATGGAGGACCGCTGCCAAATGTTAAATAAAAAACTAATCATTCATTCATTATCTGTAACCCTTATCCAGTTCGCGGTGGGTCCAGAGCCTACCTGGAATCATTGGGCGCAAGGCGGGAATACACCCTGGAGGGGGCGCCAGTCCGTCACAGAGCAACACACACATTCACTCACACACTCACACCTACAGACACTTTTGAGTCGCCAATCCACCTACCAACGTGTGTTTATGGACTGTGGGTGGACACCGGAGCACCCGGAGGAAACCCACGCAGACACAGGGAGAACACACCACACTCCTCACAGACAGCCACCCGGAGGAAACCCACGCAGTCACCGGGAGAACACACCACACTCCTCACAGACAGACACCCGGAGGAAACCCACGCAGACACAGAGAGAACACACCACACTCCTCACAGACAGCCACCCGGAGGAAACCCACGCAGTCACCGGGAGAACACACCACACTCCTCACAGACAGTCACCCGGAGGAAACCCACGCAGTCACCGGGAGAACACACCACACTCCTCACAGACAGTCACCCGGAGGAAACCCACGCAGTCACCGGGAGAACACACCACACTCCTCACAGACAGTCACCCGGAGGAAACCCACGCAGACACAGGGAGAACACACCACACTCCTCACAGACAGTCACCCGGAGGAAACCCACGCAGACACAGGGAGAACACACCACACTCCTCACAGACAGTCACCCGGAGCGGGAATCGGAGCTGTGTGACTGCGACACCTACCTGCTGAAAAATAAATTAAAAAAGCATAAATAAATATATGCACAAATAAACATAGTAATATATAAATAAATGAATATATATTTGTCATGAAAAGGAGCAAAATTGGCAGCACTAGTCCAAGATTTAAGATTGCATGCTTTATTTTTATTTATGTGTGATGATATCTAGTGGCTCTGTATTAAGATCTGAAATCTGAGTCATGTTGAATGTCAAAAGCTCTAAATCCAAGGGGAACTTCGAGTATATTACAATACATTATTTAATTAAAAAATAAGGTGACTTTTGTATAACTCATAGGTCTGAACACTGTAAATGTAACAAAATGTAGAGTAAGGGATAAGGATATAATGAAAATTGTACCTGATATATAATAATTAAAAGTAAAGATGTTTGTTTAAAAAGTCCCCATCTCCAGTTCACATCCTGAAACTGTAAAAACAAACACACACTCACTCAACTTCTGCACTGTTCAGATTTAGTTTGCCTAGCAGTTTTTCTGGTGGCTATTAATGACTGTGGTTCTCTAAATGGGGCCTGGCTCTTTGTCATAAGCTCCAGCTGCTGCTTGGTTGGAGACAAACTGACCTTAGAGGCAGACAATTATTATGTAGATAAAGAGGGAGAGGGAAAGAGACAGAGGCCTGGAGGAGAACACTGTATCTAAAGGTTACCGAGGGTGAACTACTTACGTTATTTTTGTTGTTTATTTCATTTGCCCCACTTTTTTACTCATTCACATCTCTTGCTCCTTTTTTCTCATTCCTTCTTTATACTTTCCCAACCCCTGTATTCATCCTTTCTTCCTGTAATCACCATGTAGACCACCTCAGGGGAGAAGATGCGGGACTTTGCGAAGACTCTGAAGAACAAGTTCCGATCAAAGCAGTACTTCAGCAAACATCCTCAGAGAGGCTACTTACCCGTGCAGATGGTTCTAGAGGCGGAAAGTGGAGAAACGTGAGCATGTCACACAGCTAACAGAGCGTTATAGGATTATAGGAACAATACGTTTCTTTCTCCATGGATTCAGCATAAATAGCTGTGTTATTCTGTGAAGGAAAATAGAATATTTTATGATAAATAAAAGAATAACGATTTATTTCTCCTTTAATGCTGGGTGAACTGTGCCCCTAGCACTAAACACATTAAGGCATTTTCTCCAGTGATTCTTCCTCATGTTACACACACACCTTGTGAACTGGATATGTAAGAGATTCTGTACTGAAAATATTAAATATGAACAACCCAATGTGAGTGAACCACTCTATGGAGCAAAGAATAATAATAATTCATCAGATAAAGGCACTATATTAAAAATATATGTAAAAATAATGTGTATTCACTTTTATTCAAATATCATCTGATTGCCCCTTTAAAGGGAAGCGGTCGCTCTGCGGTGATGGCCACTGTGTTGAGTAAAATTGAGTGTGTTTTGCGACAAATATGAGGCTGAAGAACAGAAAGAGGAAACGCACTCGAACACCTTTCTGATATTTTATTTACTTCAGAGGGTAAACACTGGTCTGTTTACACTGTCACTAACTGATGCTGATTACAGGGTGCTGCTGTCTCTCAGTTGGCAGTTCTTCTGTGACGTTTGTATCAGAATGATACTGTATCGCCCAAAATCAGAAATATATAATGAAATCAGTGTTGTCCATCTCTTCCAGCCCTAACTCTACCTTATATCTATCTGCATGCATTAAAAACCCTTAATGTGTCACATTTTCACAAATGTATAACCAGTTTTCTAAATTTGACTTTAAACCAAGTGAAGATGGTGCAGTGTCAGCGCTGGAAATAATATAAATAACGAAACCATGAAAAATCTGTGTTTTCCTTCCCTGTTATAAATTGGTGTTATGTTTACAGTTTAACAATTTCCATCGCTCACACACACACTCAAGTCTAAGCATTTCACACATAATGAGCCCCACCATGTATAGATGTGTGTCTGTGTTTGTTTTTTTCAGGCCTTGCTCCTCTCCCAGGCTGCCGCATGCAGACACGCACAGTCGGATTGAGCACTTTGCCAGCAGGTAAGAGCCCTGTCACATGTACAGCACCACCTCACACCTTTACCATCACCCACCCACCCCCAACCCCTGCATCCCGGCCACACACACACACACACACACACACACACACACACACACACACACACACACACCTACACTTACTTTTAATTTGATTACAGTGTATTGATCCACTGTGAATGATCACAGCACTAAAAACAACAGAGCCATTTATTTTACACCAATACTACAGACCTATAATAGAGAGACAGAGGATATGAAAATAGAGAGAAAGACAGAGAGAGCAAGTTTGGGTGGAGGGTGAGGGGTGGTGGACAGGGGTCAGCTGTTTTTCCAGTCTCCAGAATAAAAGCTGGAGTAAGTCTTGGGGCGTGAGGGAGCTGCCAACTCATATCATCATACTTTCTGTCATTGCTCCAGAGATTAACTGGCACTAACACTCACATGAACCTCTGACTCAGATTTACTTAGTGATATGCTGTATATATTCCCTGTTGTTATAAAGGTATTTCCATACATTATATTTTGGCAATTTGAAATTTTAAATATAGTCAATGTACATAATATTTAATTTTGAGATTATTTAAGGTATATTTGCTTGAAAAGAAAAAAATAAAAGGAAAAAGACTTGCCAATGGAATGGGCTCTTTACTGGATAAAATCACTTAGAAGAAGAATTATTCTTTATTAATCCCCTTAGGGACACCGACTCTCTGCGTTTATCCCATCAGTTGCAGTGAACGCAGAAACACATATAGTGAGCAATTCTTTCTTTCAGTGACACGCTCTACGGAGCATGTACACACACACACACACACACACACACAAACTGAATATGGGGGCTGCCAACCACCTCAGCGCCCAGGGATCAGTGTGGGGGTTGGGTGCCTTGCTCATGGATGATTTTATTCTTGCCGGTCATGGGAATTGAATCGATGATCCTCCGGTCTCAAACTTGCTTCTGTAACCTTAAGGCCATAGCTGCTCCCACAAGAAGTAATCTTAAAAAAAAGCTTTAAAAAGGCACATACAAAAGAAAGCAAGGGAACCAACAGCAACTAGGAAAAACTGAAACATATCATGGTATATTTACTTGTAATTTCATAATAATAAATATTATATACACTGGAGATTCAAGACACTATTGCAGCGTAAAATCACAACATCACAAGAAGGCAAAGGACACTACTAAGTTTTTATGAAAGTTAATATTTAAAAAAATAAAAAAAAAATTATAAAAAAATAAAAAAAAATTTATTCCAATCTATTTTTGAACACCCATTCATCTCTTCATCATGACACTTTCACATACTCTAAAGGAGAGCTAACGTTCAAATTAGGTCAAAAATGGATGGAGGTATAAGACTGTGTTCCATCAACGTTTGATGTATATACTCAATGAAAGCATTTTGTTCTAAAACCCCTCAGGCCTGCTCTAGGTCAACAGCAGTCAGATCTTACATCTCTAACCTAACTCTGTTTTTGTCTGTGCTTCTCATTTTAAACCTTGCCTTTAGTAATCTCATTTCTCTCACAGTTACCTTCACATTTAGCAGGCTGATGATTCTCCACTAGGCGAATAATTATTACGTTTGTTATTGGACAGGAGGAAATTAACATGAGTCCACCTGCATGATCTCACAAATACATGAATGCTTGACATCACATATAAAGTATTGAATATGTTAAACACACAATTTGCATATATAAATAAATAGTATGGCCCTCTTTATCACTAAATCCAATGCTAGCCAGTGTGAGAGTCTAGTTAACAACACAACCTGGCATTTATTGTACTCCTCTAAGTGTGTGCAATATATATGTATTACATTATTTTGAGGATGTGCATTGAGTAATATTTTATGGAATGTACAGGGTGGGCCATTTATATGGATACACCTTAATAAAATGGGAATGATTGGTGATATTAACTTCCTGTTTGTGGTACATTAGTATATGGGAGGGGGGAAACTTTTCAAGATGACCATGGCGGCCATTTTGAAGTCAGCCATTTTGGATCCAACTTTTGTTTTTTCAATGGGAAGAGGGTCATGTGACACATCAAACTTATTGGGAACGTATTGGAAAGACATTAAATGTGTTCAAAGTGGTGCCCATTGTGTTGGATTGTCAATGCAACCCTTTCCTCCAACTCTTCACACACTGATAGCAACACCGCAGGAGAAATGCTAGCACAGGCCCCCAAGGGCTCCTGATCTGACCCCCTTAGACTTTTATCTTTGGGGTCATCTGAAGGCAGTTGTCTATGCTGTGAAGATACGAGATGTGCAGCACCTGAAACTACGGAGACTGGAAGCCTGTGCTAGCATTTCTCCTGCGGTGTCGCTATCAGTGTGTGAAGAGTGGGAGAAGAGGGTTACATTGACAATCCAACACAATGGACAGCACTTTGAACACATTAATGTTACGTTAAAGTTACGTTAAATCTAAGCACACCACTGTTTTTCTTGTGAATTTCCCAACAAGTTTGGCCCACCCTGTATATTGTATTGATCACTGTCTATTCTCTGAGCTCCATACAGAAGCATTTTGTAGTTCTACAGTTACAGAATGTTTTCCATCTGTTGCTCTGCATACTTGGTTTTTCATTTCTTCAGTGGTCAGGACCTTTACAAAGCATGTGTTATTTGGCCCATGGATCATTCTCAGTGCTGATGTGGTGGTGATGTATTAGTGTGTGTTGTGCATGTATGAGTGGACAAAGCAGTGCTACTTGTGTTTTTAAACCTTTTAAACTGTCCTGTGGTCTACTGACGAAGGACTTGAAGATGATTAGCACACAATGCAGCAGCTGATTATGATTTTAAATCTCTAAAGTGGACCAAAAATGTTAGTGTGTCTGTTAGAGTGGATAGTATGGAAGTCTGTTTCTGCCACAAAACATAATAATAAGAAAGTCACTCTGTTTTTTCATTAAAATGCAAGTTGCTATCTCAATATTTTGAGATACTATGTCATTATTTTGGGATATTAAATCAATATATTGAGAGAGTATAGTTTGGCTGATCAATTTCAATATTAATAAATGTAGTTTTTAAACACACTCTAATATTTCACTCTTTTCAAGCCCCTAACCAAATATTTTAAAGTATCACAGTATGGACCATGAGTGTAGAAACAAGGAGGTGATTATTATATTGTGGGTAATCAGTGTACACCATTTTATAACATTACACACTAAGCATGTGCTTATAAAATATATAAAGGAGCATCCAATTTAAGCTCAGTTTTCGTGAGCGAATATGGATTGTGGCTCACCAATTTTTTAGCAAGATTTAGAGATAATTGTTGGCAAATTTGCAGTTCAGCTCTTTTTTTATGGTGCGTAGTGGAGAACAGAATCAGATAACGGCTGCCATAGACTTTGAGCAGCTGAAGTCTTTTATGAAGTAAGAATGGGCAAAATTCTGCTTGCAAAACATAAACGATTGGCAACTATTCATTGAATATTAACAAGTGTAATAAAGGTTTTAAAGTGTGTTGCAGGCATCAAATTGGAAATTTGTTTATATTAACAAAGTATAATCCAGTTGGTCTGTGCACACATAAAAAGATCGTATTGATGTATTTATAAATAAATAAAACATAAAGGCCTATGTATGGAGCTTCAGGCCTAGCGCACACACACACGCTCATACACATTTACTCATACACAGATCAGCCCTTTTGTTTGGCCCACCACAGCTACTGCCAAAATACTCAAATGTATATCCCACAATATGAAATGTTTTCATTCTTTGCTTCATCCTCTCTGTCTCCCTTTTCGTCTCCCATCTGTTTGTCTCTCTCTCTCTCTCTCTCTCTGTCACATGCTCCATTCCTCCTCCTGCATCTCAATTTTTCACTTCATTTCTCCTTTTCCCTAACAATATTTATCACCCCCATCCCTCCCTCCCTCTCTCTCTCTCTCTATTGTTACTCTCTCAGTATCACTTGCCTCCATTCTCTTCTTTCCCTCAGTGCCACATCTCACATTTTTTCTCTTCCTGTCTGGACATTCGAGATGTCTTTTGCTCAGATATTATGAACATATCTTTCTATTTTCTTTGCTTCTTAATTGAAACGTAAAGCTCTCTTCTTGTGTGCCAGAGGGCTCAGCACAATTAAAGTGAACATGTTGAATTGTAAAAATGCTGAGGGTTGTTTTGTGTAGAGGCTTTTTTCATGATGGCTGTTTCCACAGTGATTTCAGCTCATTGGATGGAGGGATGGATGGAGGTGTGTGCCATTGTGTGACTCAAATGTTGGCATTCTGGGAGGCTTCTTAATTCCCAAACTCAATATGTTTGTGTGACTGTGTGTGTGTGTGTGTGTGTGTGTGTGAGAGCATGAATGAATGTGTGTGGGTGTGTCTGTCTATCAGTCTGTCTTTCTGCTTGTGTGTTTATCCACTGCCTTTTAAATTTTTTTTATAAGCCCATTGAACTGTCTACACATGTCTATAAATGCAAATCCTTCTGAAGAGAGGGGGATATATTTTTTTCTTTTGCACACTTCAGGCTAAACTTCAGCATGATCTGAGTGTTGGCTAAATCGGAAAAGACAAGGCTTTTATGGCCTGAGGAAGAACTGCATCCGTCTCTATTTTCCAGCCGAACGTAAAACCCCTCTAATTCATTTTTATCTCACAGCTCCCTGTGCCACATTAAGAGGGAATAGAGAAAGCGCATTAAATAACGTATCATATTTCTTTATTTATTCCCTTATTCATTGTCAGGATTCCCTTTTAAGCTCTAATGGAAAATTAAATTGACATCAAAAGTTGGATGTCAAGATCCCCGTGCAGATTTCTCAGAACGTCTGTGAAGGGAAATATATCATTCTGATGAGAAAGTATAGAAGGATAGTTTTTAATACTGTAAAAGGCAAAAAGAGACGTGCTGAAGTGTGTGAAGGGCCTGTGTGGAGGAAGATTTTCATCATCAAACAGCACATCTGAGAGAGAGTGTCTTTTTTTAACAAACAAAAAAAAAATTACGTTTTTTAATTGATATCTAGAGTTAAGGCAATAATTAAATTGTTCCAAACAAACGGAACCGTGACTGGAACGTTGCCTGGATGCAGCCCCGATTTTATGGGGTTGGTGTGAAGGCTGGTAGGAGTGGAAAACAATCCCCAAGGATCAGTGATAAATCCGTTCTGAAATAAATAATGAAATAAATACAAATAGCACCTTTGAGGGTCACCAACTCTCCAACATTGCCATCAGCTGCCACTGTCAGACCAAACAGATTATTTGGAAGGAAGCCAGCTAGAAAGCATTTCCTATCATCTAACCACAAACACGAGCACCCAGAGATTGCTACATGCTGATAGGATTTGGACTGCAACCATGTTTTACGGCCTGATGAAATAAAAACTGAGCTTTCTGTTAACAAACTCTCAAGATGGGTTTTGAATACAAAAAGGATGACTACACAGAAAAGACCCTGATGCCTGTTAAGTAATGGCGGAGGCTCTGTTCTTCTTCCAAAAGCCATGGGAACCTTGTTAAGGCACGTTATCAAGAATTCCATTTAATTTGAGGATGTTTTAAATCAATATCTTTCTGCTGCTGCCAAGACAATTAACATGGAATATATTATCACTGGATCTTCCAGCAAGACAATGATCCAAAAGCATTTGTCCAAAAAATGGTCTACTGAACACAAAATCAAGCATCTGCTATCCCACATCGGTCCCCTGGTATAAAACCTATATAAAACCTGTGGGGAAAGTTAAAGAGGAGAGTGAACAAAAGAGGAACTAGGAACCTGGATGAATTGGAGAGATTTCAAGAAAACGAATGGTCTCAAATTCCCTGCTCTATTCTCAAACTTTAAAAGATACTGTTGGTATAATATTATACTCATGTTTTATAGGTACATAGCAGTGGCGATTGCTCTAAGACTGCAAGGGAAGCTCAGCTTCCCCTAAAATGTCAAAAAATAAGTGATCAAATATATACTGTTGTGTGTACATGTCACTGAATAAATATGCACTTCAACACGCTCAACTTTTGTTCAGAATCAGCTTCTTATCACTGGTAAAGACGCGGCTTTCCTCTCAATCATTCCCGCAGCTTCACAGTGCTTTAAACAGTGACGACGCTGAGCGTCCACAGAGTTCAATAGCGAAGCAGCGAAGTGCAGCGAAACGAGACGAGTCATTGGATAAATGCTGGGCTTTGTCCCGCCCATCGGATGCTCAGCGTCTCTGGGGGTCTATGGGGCAGTGGGCTGGCCTCGGCTGGCCCGGACGCTCAGCTTCTGCATGATGATTAGATAATCTGTCTGAGGCTGAATCCCTTTTTGATTGACAGTGAAATGAGCGAATCAGCAATCCTTTGGTGTAAAGATCCGTGGGAGCATTACATTTTCATTCTGTTCTGAGTTGAACCAGACTTTCTTAATCCTCTTAGCGGCATTTTCTTTGTTAAAAACGACTAGTGACAAATCGAGCTTCTATTTCTGGTGGGGTTTTTTGTAGCTGCTTGTGTTTGGAGACTGACTTCTATCACTCTTTCTGACTTCTATCGCAGTTTCTGTCCAGCGGGTGCTGCTGAGCCCCTCCACCGTCACAAAGCACTCACAGGCGGACACACTTCACATGGGCCAAGGCCGTTTAAGCAGCCTAGCTCTGCTGGTCATTGAGAGGACACTAGTCAAGTCCCTGGAAAAGACGCCTTGTTGGTACGACAGGGTCACAGATCATTTTCTTGAAAAGGAACGGAGGGTAGAATTTACGTATAAATAAACCGACACATTTTATGATGTAGGCCGAAATTGAGCTTCCTCTCCTTGAAAGACCAGCATCCGCCACTAATACATAGGCCTAATTTCCTGTTACTAGGGCATTAAAATGATTTTAAAAATGATTTAAGAAAACCATTGTGCCTTTTACACTGAGGATGGCCAGTTTCAGTGTCTGGTAGCTTCTAAACGATAATCTGTGGCTTCAGTTGGCCTCTATTTCCACTATAAAACTGAACAAAAAATGAACACCTTTAAATCTTTATCCAATTAATGCACACCTACCTTTTACTCATCTTCACCAAATGTGCTCAATAATTGTGGAGGGGACTTTGTATTAACTAGATTTTAGATGCTTTCACTTACTAAAACATTGTTGTGTATTTGCATTGCACTCAGATGCATCTGTTTACTTTTGAGGTTTTTCTGATCTAATCTTTGCCGGTGGGGTGTGTATCTCTGAGCTCAGCTCTGTTTTCTTTATTCTGGACTTCTCCGTCTTCACAGTCATTTAGGCCAGGATTGTAATTGGATCCAGGCGATATATGCCGGAGCTGATTGAATTAGACGCTGTCGCTGCCACGTTAAAGGTTGACCAGGACAGTGGGACGTCTGTGAAGTGCAGTTTGGATGATGTAATACTGACTCTATCTGACAGGCTTTCCATCACTTCAATTCCCATACCCAGCTGCAGAAGGGTGTAGATTAGAAGAGAACTATTCACAGTAATTGTCCTCCCATAATGCTTTGGGCATGTGATAAATGCAAGTTCAGATATTCCGGAAGTTAAATAACTCATAAGTCTCATAAGTTAATCAATCTCACATTAATAAATCTGTCTCATGTTAATGAAAGCACACACGTATCAATTTCTTACTAGAGAAAGTAACATTATTATTATTTTATTTAACATTAAGATTTCTGATTTCTGAAGGTTTGTGTTACTGAGAATTTTTTAATAAACGTTTTGGCAGTAACCAGTATTTAAATAACATCAAGATGTACACCATGGATAAAATTAAAGAAACATTTATTCACAGTCCAATTTAAGAAAAAAAACTCAACAAACACCAGTAATAATAATAATAATAAATGGAATTTTTAAAGCGCTTTTCAGTAACCCAAAGACGCTGTTACAATCAGATGAACACATAAAGACAATCACATCCATAACACTACATAACATACAATGATACAAAACAGGAACAAGGTTTAAAAAAAAACAAAAAAAAAACAAGGGCTAATCAGAAACAGAGGGATTAAATGCAGCCGCAAACAGGTGTGTTTTAAGTTTGGATTTAAATAGTGATAGAGATGTTGACTGTTGAATTTCTGGAGGAAGGGAGTTCCAGAGGCGGGGGGCATGTCTGGAGAAGGCTCGATCTCCAAGACTACGCAGCTTAGAAGGGGGAATGGTGAGTAAACCGGCTGAGGAAGATCTGAGAATGCGATTAGGTGTGTATGGTTGAAGAAGGTCCGATAAGTAAGAGGGAGCTTGGTTATTGAGAGCTTTGTAGGTGAGAAGGAGGATTTTGAACTGAATACGATATTTAACAGGAAGCCAGTGGAGGTTGTGGAGAACTGGGGTGATGTGGTGGTGGGACCGGGTGTGGGTGAGGAGACGGGCAGCAGAGTTCTGGACCATTTGGAGTTTATGTAGTAGTGAGGAGCTAATGCCAGAAAGAAGAGAGTTACAATAGTCAAGACGGCTGGAGATAAATGCATGGATGAGGCGTTCAGAGGCAGACTGGGAAAGAGAAGGACGGATTTTAGCAATGTTGCGAAGGTGGAAGAATGAGGTTTTTATGACGGAACTAACATGGGAATGAAACGTGAGCGTAGAGTCGAGGGTGACGCCAAGATTTCGGACCACAGTGGAGGGGGACAGGGTGACATCATCAATTGAGAGTGTGAGGGAGCCAGTTTTATTTAGAGTAGATTTGGAGCCAATGAGGATTAGGTCAGTTTTATTACTATTAAGCATTAGTGAATTTTGTGTCATCCAGTGCCTGATTTTTGAGAGACAAAGTTCCAATTTGGAGAGTGGTGGGTTGTTGAAAGAATTGGTCCGGAGGTAAATCTGTGTGTCATCAGCATAACAGTGAAAATCAAGATTGAAATGACGGATAATATGGCCGAGGGGAAGTACATAGACAATAAACAGTAATGGGCCAAGGACAGAGCCTTGTGGGACCCCTTGTGAGATGGATGAGATGGTTGGACTATGTCCAGAAAGTGTGACAAATTGTTTTCGATCTGTTAGGTAAGATCTAAACCAGTCAAGGGCAGAACCAGTGACACCCAGCTCACGCAGTCTTGAGAGGAGGATGGCATGATTTACTGTGTCAAAGGCAGAACTTAAGTCAAGGAGGACCAGAATACTTAGAGCTCCCGTATCTGCAGCCACCAGCAGATCATTGATAACTTTGACCAAGGCAGTTTCGGTACTATGGTGAGGACGAAAACCAGACTGAAATGAGTCGAGGAGGTTATTGGATTCTAGATATGTTGTCAGCTGGGTGGCTACGACACGCTCAAGGATTTTAGAAAAAAATGGAAGATTTGAAATCGGACGGAAATTATTTAGATTTGCTGGGTCAAGACCAGGTTTTTTAAGGATAGGTGTAACTGCAGCTAATTTGTAAACTGAGGGGACATAGCCAGAAAACAGTGAATGGTTAATAATAGAGGTTAGATGAGGGACCAAAGCAGTCATGCAGGCTTTCGTTAGTGAGGTAGGGAGGGGATCAAGAGAGCAGGTGGTACTTTTAGAATGGGTAATGATATCACTGATAAGAGAAGAAGTAACCGGGCTGAAATCAGAAAAACAGGGCGTGGATATAGAACAGACTGAGGGCTGTGGAGACAGTGAGGAAGGAAAGGTGGATTTAGATGAGATAATCGTAAGAGAGTTATTAATATTGGAAATTTTATCTTCAAAGAAGTGTAAGAAGGAGTTGCAGAGTTCAGAGGAGGGTGTCATGTTGCTGCCAGGGGCTTTGAAAAGTTTAGAGATTGTTGTAAAGAGATTACGGGGGTTAGCATTAGGCCTATTAATAAGACCTGAGAGATACCTAGACTTAGTGGTGTTTAAGGAATCTCTGTATTTGCGCATGTGTTGCAGATAAGCATCAGCATGCACCGTTAATTTGGTTTTTTTGTACAGCCTTTCAAGCTGACGTCCGGCTTGTTTCATAGCGCGCAGCTCAGTGGTGAACCAGGGAGCAGAAGTGGTGAAAGAGACCAATTTGGTTTTCGCAGGAGCAGAAGCGTTGAGGGACGCGGAAAGAGCAGAGGTAAGCATTGTGGCATGTACCTCAGGAGAGGATGGAGCAGTGAGAACAGGAAAGCTCATATTGATGGACTGAGCGAAGGAACAGGGATCAACAGATTTAATATTACGGAAAGAGATAAGTCTTTTAACAGATTGGTGAGCTACATTCATAGGGACAGAGAATAGAAGGAGCTTATGGTCAGAGAGTGGAAACAGGAGAGGATGAAGGTTGTGAACCAGGACAGAAGAAGAACAGACTAGGTCAAGTGTGTGACCTTTGTCATGAGTAGGAAAATCTACATGTTGAGTAAAGGAAAAGCAGTCAAGGAGAGCTAAAAAATCAGTCACTAACTTGTTGTCAGGAGTGTTAACATGTATATTGAAGTCACCAAGTAGCAACAGTCGAGAAGAAGAAGAGTTAGCGAGAGTGAGTAGCTCAGATAGTTCAGAGAAAAAGGATGAATTAGATTTGGGGGGGCGATAGATGAGGAGTACGGTAATAGAGCCAGGTGTTTTGACTGCAAGATACTCAAAAGATGATGGTGATGAGAAAACAAGTTCAGTAATTCTGAGATTGTTTTTAAAGATCACTGCCAGACCGCCCCCACGACCTGAGGAACGTGGTTTTTGCACATAATTAAAGTTGGGTGGGGTTGCTTGGTTGAGAGAATAGTAATCACCTGGTTGTTGCCATGTTTCTGTTAGGAAAAGGAGATCAAGTGAATTGTCCAATATTAATTCTTGCAACAGATAAGATTTGTTAGTGTGTGAGCGGACATTAAGGAGGGCAAACAAGGAACTAGGGGCAACAGGGGTAAGAGGGCGTAAATTAGACAGATTAGAAAAACGTTTTGTAGAATGAGAAGGTGAGCGAGACAGTGTCCAGAAAGAGCAAATGTTACTACCATTGGTATAGTGTACAGATTTATTGCGATTTAGCCTTGAGCCACGGTGAAGATAGCGTCGCCGGTTGAGTATACCAGCTCTGCAGGCAGCAACAGCAGAATGTTTGGAAAGGCAGTGAGAATACCTATATTTACGTAGTTCATCAGCCGTATAACTAACAAACAGTGAGTTGAACAGGGGGTCTGGGTTCATGTGGGGGCAATCAAGGATGGGAAAAAGTGGAATAGCCAGTAATAGAGTCATAGCAGATAGCAGGTGCATTGTCAATGGGTTGGAGCAAAGTAATTGCATAGCCGCAGTGCTAGCAGACACTGTAGGCAGGAACCATAGATTTGGGGCAGGGCAGTAACGAAGCTAAGCGGGACAGTAGCCGGGATCCGAAAAGTTGGAGCAGGACAACAGCGAAGCCAGCCGGAACAGCAGTCGAAATCCGCAAAGTTGGAGCAGGACAGCGGCGAAGCTAACTGGAACAGCAGCCGAAAACCGCAGATTAGGGCAGGACAGCAGCAAAGCTAACCGGCCGGGAATCCACAGAGCTAGGGCAGGACAGCCTCGGTGCAAGCCGGCCTGAATCCGCAGTGTTGGGGAAGACAGTCGAATAACCGCGAAGATTACAACCGGGAATCCACAAAGTCAGCAGGAACGGGGAACAAACAAAACAAAACATACGGGGAGAAGCGGCAGTCAACAGAGCGACGCCAGCGTACTCTAGCCCGAGAAGGAGACAGGACACGAGTGAGACCCCAGTAGACCCCTTCTGGCCTTGAGTATATTTGTCTTTAAATTACAGCTTCAAAATCATTGTGATAATTCACTGACCTGTAATAGGGAGAACAGAGCAACACTCATTGCTTCTCTGAGCTCAGAACTACAGAAAACTGCACTATGTAAATATTGTAGGGTGGTAGGAAATGTGTCAAGCTCACATTGCATTTGCAGTGGTGCTGCCACCTGCAGGTGTTTGTTATTATAAAGTAGGTGGACGACAGCTTTCATATTATATTGCATTGCTAGTCTAGCACTTTGTGTGGCACTTAGCACTTGCATTAGCTTTTCTGCGGGAGGCAGAACTGTCACTAATTCCCAATGTGTCCTGGGGAGGTCATGCAATCTCCTGTCTCCCACCTTGAGTGAGGCGCAATGGAGGACGCTGCTAAAAGTAAAGTTCCTCGGGCTCAGTGTGCTAATGGCAGTGGTCCCCACCCCTGGGGTTAACCCTTTAGTGCTGGACCTGGCATCAGGAGTCCATTAGAGTCTCTGCTCTCACTGGAGACATGAAACTCATAATATTGATTTCCTGATGTTACACCACATGAATAATGTCTGTGTTCAGAGTGAGGCTAGTGAGAGTTTATCACAGTGGGAATCTAGCACTGTGCCATGAGTTTTGCCACCAACACAGTTATTATTCACCCACCTCAAACTACAGTAGGTTTTATAGCTGTGAGTATACTAGTGATGGGAATTTTGGCTCTTTTTGGGGAGCCGGCTCTTTCGGCTCCTAAATGGCTCTTTGTTTTACCACTTAGTTCCACTGGTACAGAACAATATTACCTACATTTTACATGACTATATGGACAAAATATTATTGTTCAATATTAAAAATAATAAATAGTGTTGCAATGGCCAATTGTTTTTATGGCTGTCTTGTAATAACTCACTGACTGCACTCACACATTCAATTGTATAAATAACTGGATTTTTATTTAAACACCTTAATAAAAATCACTTGTAAACTCTGAAATACAGCCAATGGAAACCAAAAGGTAGGTATTACAAATAGTTTATTAAATTAAATAATCATCCATTTCTGGGAAATAAAATAAACAAATACTCTGCAAAGTGCAAAACAGCAGCATTCAACAGTAGTGATTAAAACAACCACAACTGTCAACAAACATTTAACTGATTTAACATTTTCTTCATCTATTTTTTGGAAGGCAGATTGGCATTCAGGAAAACCAAGTGTCTCAGCTCGGAGGATTGGAGCTTGCTTGTTCTCTGATTGGTTGAATGACAAGCCTTAGAAAACAATGGCTCGGTCTTAGACGGGAACCGGCTCTCATTACAAGAGCCGGCTCATTGAACCAGTTCGTTCGCGACCAACACATCACTAGAGTATACTGACATGACCTATCAGAACAAGACGTCTAACAGTAGTGGTTTATATGAACTTCATTTCTCATTATTATATTGATAGACTTCTAAAATTAGTAACTAAAAAAACTGTAAATGGGCTAATTTCAACCTTTCTGATCAGATCGACTCATTTATGTTCTTATTTATATTTAATAAAGGCCAAACACCTGCTAATCTAACATTTCTTTTGAAATAAACGTTATCAGAATGTACTTCATCAACAATAGCCAGCATTCAGTCTTTATGAGGGAATTAGTGAAGTCTGGTACAATTTGTGAAAACTTCAATTCATCCCAAAGTCACTGAATGGCACTCCATCACGTCCAGAGGGGTGGTGGGCCATGTCTGGGGTCTTCATAACTCTCTGTCCTGTGCTTGGCATTGAGCATGATATCCATAGGCTCATGTGCAGCTTCTCCAGACCATGCAGTCTGTTGCTGTTCTAGGAAGACTATGCTACAACAATGGTGGAACCTCAAAATAGATTAACTGTTGTCTGCAAATAGTTCACATCCTCAGTTCACTATAAATACGTCAGTGTTCTTTTCGAAAGAATCTGTGAAGATGAAATCTGCTCGGTTAAGATTATAATATAAAGCCCTTTCACAGTGAGGTCTATGTCTTTCCTTTTTTTGTCACCTAACACCCCCATGTTCACTATTGTGTGATCGACCCATATTCAGCAGTGTGTGTGTGTGTGTGCTGCGATAATCCCTACCTCTCTCCTATTATATCTCACTCTCTCTTTTTCTCTTTTTGACTTCCTCTATTTTTCTGTCTCAGGCTGGCAGAAATGGAGAGCCAGAGCTGCTCCTTCTTCACTGACAGTCTCTCTCCTGATGAAAGTCTGTGAGTACGCAGCCTGCCACCTCACACACCAAAATATATCATGGCTGCTAAGGCCGTGTGTGTGTGTGTGTGTGTGTGTGTATTTCCTGCATGTTTATGTTGTGGGGCAGCTAGGCATATGATTAAAATATCATATTAATATGAAAGTGTTTTAGTGATTAAAGAGTGCGGTCATTAGAATACATTGGACATGTATAAAATGACTATCCAAGAGAATGGGGGGTGTCTGTGATGGAGGGGAAGAGGGAGGGCCATTCAAATTCCATCAGAGATATGTGGGTGCTGGAGGCCAGCCAAGAGAGGTGAGTTGTTCCCATATACTGTATGTGAAATAAATATTGGTCAGTTCATCAAAGGGTCTACACGGTGAGAACATAGTGTTTAGAGGATGACATAATAGGACACATTTATTTCAATAGACACCTGAAGTGGCAAATCTTTTAGGGTCCACATTTCGCCTGAATTCATTTATTTTAGTGCAGTGTGGTGCATACTGTCCTCTATGAGCACTTTTGGCCAAGCTACTGTCTCCTTCAGGAAAAACTGTCAATTTCTCTTAGGCACAGTGTGCAGTTTATTTTGTAATCTTCAGCTTTGCTGCAATGACACACACTGACATTTGGCCTGAATGGCACCCTACACTCTCTTCTCACTGAGACTCCGGCTGTTAACTTATGGCATTTTCCACTGTCACAATGTGGAATGCATCCCATATACACACAGACACATGTAGTCACACACTCACTCTCGCACTCACACTCTCAAAACTCATTTCTGGAAAAGTTGATATTAAAATGATAATAATACAAACAAGAAGTTGTGATTTTTAAATGTTCCTTTCTAATGTTCTTCTATGCGATGTGAGTTTTAGGACCATTGCATTAAATATATATATATATATATATATATATCAGGGAATAAATTCTGAATAATTTAGAGAATAAAATCAGAATAGGGCGGTGGCGCAGCAGGTAGTATAGGGGTATAGACCTGGAGGTTGTGGGTTCGAGACCCGCTCCAGGTGACTGTCTGTGAGGAGTGTGGTGTGTTCTCTCTGTGTCTGCGTGGGTTTCCTCTGGGTGGCTGTCTGTGAGGAGTGTGGTGTCTTCTCCCTGTGTCTGTATGGGTTTCCTCCGGGTGCTCCAGTTTCCTCCCATGCTCCAAAAACACACGTTGGTAGGTGGATTGGTGACTCAAAAGTGTCCGTAGGTGTGACTGTGTGAGTGAATGTGTGAGTGTGTGTTGCCCTGTGAAGGACTGGCGCCCCCTCCAGGGTGTATTCCTGCCTTGCGCTCAATGGTTCCGCATAGGCTCCAGACCCACAACGACCCTGAACTGGATATGCAGTTATAGATAATGAATGAAACATCTAACTTTAATCTCTGAATTATTCTGACTTTATACTCAGATTTCTGAGTTTATTCTCAGTTTATCATTTTTTTAAATGTAATTAATTAATTAATCAATTACTTTTAAGAGCAGTGTCCTTTAAAACACCTATCTTTGTACCTTGGTGTTTCCATTGTCCAGCCTGATTGGAAATTGTAAAAAAACAATTTATAATTTGATGCCCTCAACAAAATACTTTGGAACAAGACTTCAACTGCCCATCGTGTTCCCTTTGTATGATTCATCTCTACATGCTGTGGCATACGAGACAAAATCTTGAGGGCACAAAGGTCCATTCAAACACCATGCATTCTGTGTCTACAAAGCCATGCTCTCTACAGAGCACATGTAGAATGAGGCATGGTAGTGTCCTGTTGAAATAACCCTGGTGGTTCTGGGAAAAGATGTCACATATACGCTTCCAGATCAGTGCCTCCTCATGCCAGTCACCCACGTATTAGGCACTGATGCAACACCATGCCATGACAGATGTTTGATTTATGGTTTTCTGTGGATGTTTTAGAGTTTGATGCAGGCTGGGTTTACCACAGTGGCTTGATGGTTTATCATGGAGTGCCATTTAAAAGCTTGAAGGTCACACAAATGAATCTTTTTACAGTATTATGATCGGTAGATGGTGATCTTGTGCTGATCAGTGAAGACACTGCAGATCACTTCTGCGTGTTTTTGTCAAATAAAGTTAATGAACAAGTAACACATTCTTGTTTGCATTACAATTATACAAGAATCACAACACTTCCAGAAACAGGATTTGTGTGTGTGTGTGTGTGAGTGTGTGAGAGAGAGAGAGAGAGAGAGAGAGAGAGAGAGAGAGAGAGAGACTGTATTACTATTTCTATCAGAGTACAATACTGTACTTTGATTTTCGATCCAAATATAAAGTTGTGCAGACCATATCTCTTACTTGTTTAGTTGGTTTGTGTGTGTGTGTTTGTGTGACTGTGTGCTCCTGCTCTGTTTAAACAAGCATGTCCTCCCAGCTATGCTCTGTGTGCTGTATATGGATGTGCTCATGTTTATTATGATTCTGCATGTCATTGCTGTTGTGCACTTGTGGCTCTCTGTATGAGCTCAGCTTTATTCTGATGCTGTGCTCAGAGCTATAGGAGCCATATACTGCATTTCTTAACAGGAGTCAACACCCTGTCTGCTTTTCCACTTTAGACCCTGTTTAGACACCACTAGTATCTTTGGGTCCATAAGTCCAGAGGACACACAGCCCCTTGTGCAGCTGCTTAAGAGAGGGTGGTTTTATATTGTATTAGTCAATGCTTCTTATAAAAATAGACCAGCGGTGTTGGTAATGGTTGCACCTTGAATTGTATCTATTTATTTATTTAATTTTTTTGTATATTATCAAATCTCCCACCAGAAACACCCTGCATTACGGTGTTAAATGTAAATTTCATGTTGTAGGATTTGATCTTCTGGGTGACGGGACTGTGTGCACAGGGCTTATGCACGCTCACTGTAGGTCTGCACATGCCTCTTTTGTTCATGCATGTATCTGTGATTGTGTGCTAATGAATGTATGCATGTCTGTGTGTGTGTGTACTTATCTACTGTGGACACACAGTTTGTGTGTTCCTGTGGAAAGATGTGCACAGATGCTGTGTGTATTTCTTGCCAGAAACTCTGTGTATCAGCTCCTGCATGCGCAAAGCTTCCACACACATACAAGTGTTATATGTTTTAAAGCTTTAAAGCTGAATATAAACCAGACTCTTAATATTCTAGACCAACAAGAACACACAAAATGATTAGAGCGATTCTGTTTATGATCCACTTGTGGTTCCCTATAGAACCATTTTAGAACATAGATCTGTGAGTGTAAACTTACTTTAAAAGCTTTAAAAATGTTCATATTGTTGCTGTAGGATCAAAATCATTAAGTCATTTTAAAAAATGTTAACTTTACAAGACAAGGTAAATATATTCTTAAACTCGAACAGAGGTTAATGTAGAACTTTGGAGCATTTCTCTTGATTGGTTCATTCATTTATTCATTACTTCATTCATTCGTTTGTTTCTTTTTTCATTCTTTCATCCATTTATTCATCTTTTGCAACCAGTTCAACCAGGTTCATGGTGCCCCTGGAGGAAGGAACATACCCTGGATGGGGCTCCAGTTTCTTTACAGAGCATCACATACTCCCCCACTCACTCACACACACCTATGGAGATGTGCATAGCCAATACCTTTATCAACATGTTCTTTTGGAGTGATGACATATTGGAATCCACAAACATCTGTGAGGCTAAACCGACTATAGTCCATCTAAACCCAAACCACAGAACCATGAATAATCATTAGATCAGTGTCATCCTCTAGTTATCTACAGACTCATGTTTGTAGAAGAGAGTTGTGAGTGTGTAGAAGCCTTTAAAGTGTTAACAACCTGCTAAAAATACCATAAGGTGGAACGGGTGATCCACTTAAGAGTTTCCTATGAAACGATGTGTGTATAAAAATGTTTAAAGCTTATTAAGATGTCAATATTATTCTATGTCTTAAAAACGTTATATATGTAATATTATAAATGTTATATTAATATAGAACTTAAAATATGTAGTAAACTAAAAACCTACAAACATAGAGATACGTGTTTTTAAATGGACACTTTGTTTATTCAGTTTTCAGAGTAATTTTATATCATTTCTATTTTCCTAATGAAGTGTCATACGTTACACAATGTAAAATACAGCTACAGCGTTCAAGCACTTTGGAGATACCTTTGAGATACTTTTCTTTGGACAGCAACGATATGAGTGTGTGTGGCTGTGCCGGTTGCCCTGCAGCGTGTGTATGTGTGTGAGTATGCGCTGTGGCTGTGGCGGTTCAGTGTGCATTATCTCCTGTTTGGGGTGGAATCAGGGATGAAGATCAGTACCTCCTGCGTCACTCCAGCCCCAACAACATGGAGCAGGACTCTCCTCCTGGCCCCCAGCTTCTCTCTCATCTTGACTGCCATGACAAAGAGGAGCTGCAGAGGACGCTAGCTCGCCTGGAGAACGAGAACAGGTGAGGACACCCTCGAGCTCACACACGTAATGTCCCTTCCATTATCATTTGCAAACTAATAATCTTCGCAAATTAAATGAAATAATATTCCAGTCATTTGCTGATCGTTGTTCAAATGTTATAACATTTTTAGCGTGTTTTAAGTGGCGGTATCAGGTGGAATCACCTTATTCCTTTGTTTCAAGCATCATTTTTAGAAAATGCATTAGATATGTCTCAAAACTGCTGTAAAGTAAATAAAATCTAGAAATAGGTGGATTAATCTCCTCCGTTTATTTGAATAAAAATGTATTCCATGTATTTTTGACTTATACTTTATGTAGGGTCTGTTTTTTTAGCCGCACCAGGGCCCAATCTCAAATGACTGGCTCCCCACAGAGTGCACTAAATGTTAAACAGGAAACACTGCAGCTTATGGCTGAATAGGAGTGGCTTTCTATCGGACGTGTAAGGCACTATTTTGGTGCAGAACAAAATATATCAATGTGCTACTTAGGGACTAGGGAGTCATTTGGGATTCAGTCTTGTAGATCCACTTTTTCTGACTTGATGGAAATGCTATAAGCCAGATATTGCCAGTGAGCTGCGGCTGTGATGGCAGAACACGTGTTTTGTCACTTCTGATGGATAGAACTCATCTACAGGCGGCTCTCGAGCTCAGTGTTATTCAGATACATTTCCCCAAAACCTTTTAAAGCAGTCAGTCTTTTTCTCAAGTGATTCTTCTCATATTTTGAAACCATCATTATACTGACAGCTAGTGGCCTGGAGGTGTCACAGAAACTATTTTAAACATGGCCTTCTCAGTGTGAAGGACTGGGTCATTCTGAGATTACAAAGCAATTGTAATCTTCAACCTCATGTGAAAAACACTGAATAAAAAATATACTGGCTTTTAGTCTTTGGGTTTAAAATGACTGTGAGACAAAGTTGAGGATATCGCAGGCTAAACATTAAATTGTAGCTCTTTTGTTTTGACAGTCACTTTTTTATAACAACACTGAAATATTCACCCAACCTCCATCTTCTCAGTAAAAGAAAGCACTGCCTTTTCTTCTTTGAGAGTGGAACACTTTCCTAGTCTTGCAGCAAAGGACAATATGTTCTGAGGAAGTGATTTATTTGTTTAATGTACTCGCCTCTCCTTGTTTTTGAGAAATGCATGTTTGAGGCACTGATGAGCTTTATTCAGAATAAATAAATTAAGAAGCTAATGACAGCAGAGAGCTTTTTGTTTTATTAGTTCTGGCTGCCCGTGTTTCTGGGTGGAAACGTATTAGGCACATTTTGAAACACTGGGGGGGGGGGGGGATAAATAAATAACTAAATAAATAAATAAATAATCTAAAAATAATAATGTAGACAATCTGATAATGAGATATTTATTTAAGAGTGTACACCCCTAGTGACAGCTTGTAAGAAGATTAATCATTTCTTGGGTCAGCTTCTGTAAACTTTACCTCTTTTCTGCCAAAGTGCCTGATTTTCAGCAAATGTCTTAGAAACAAAATCAGAAAAATGACCAGCATCAACAGCAACCTTCCCATAAACACTATGTTTATTGACTCATTTACATTCCTTCTCTCCTTTTGTCTTTATAAACTCTGGTCCTGTGGCTCTGCCTCGGCTCTGGGCCTGCTTTGTTGTGGGGAAAGAACTGATCAATAGGGTGGGATTAATTTCGAATCACTCCAGGGCGTCTGCAACCTTAACCCACTTCATACATTATCTACTTCCTGCTGCTGTTGAAGGACTGTCCTCTTTTACAGTTTTTTCTGAATTGCTAAAATGTTTTTCATGTAATTTCCCTTGTTTGTAAAATAGGAAACACAAAGCTACATTCAGAAAACCTTTTTATTGCAAAATCAAACAAACAACTCAAAACTAGTTTAATCTTGTGTAAAACACAGCTGCACAACTGTACAACCAACCAGTTCAGACAACACTCCACGGCAGTCACTACACATTAAAAAAATACAACACACACACTGGATTGCATTTATGAAAACAGGGTGAGTCAAAAGTCGCAGGACACTTTTATTTCTTTGATATGTTACGTGACCACATACCCATTGGAAAATCTTGCCCTTGGTCCAGTATAGCAGCTTTCAAGATGCTGGCCATGTTCTGGACATGGTCTAAAATATAGGCCTCGTTACTTTCTGGAGGTATTCAGATAAAAGGGTCCTGCGACTTTTGACTCACCTGTGTACTACGAACCTATAAAATGAAGAAACACTATTTCATTGTAAAAATGTGATTGTACACAGTGTTAGTCATTAATTGTTCATAAGATTGAACCCAGCTTCCTCCAAATAGATACATTCATGACATATCCACGAATTCCATTAAGAATGAGTTTAGATTTTTGCCAAAATGTTGCACTGGATCCGAAATCTCTGCCACCGAGGTCAATAGTGTGTGAGGTTTTGTGAAATTAGTGATTTATTTGTCAGTTGATAACATTGTTGTGTTTCAGTAATTCAGAAAAACAGTAAAAATCTCAGTAGAAAAGTACGTTCTTTATTTTATAACCTTTTTAAAAAATAATGAAAGATGTAAGATATTTTTAAATTTTAACATATTTTTAAGGATATTTTAAATTGTAAATTTTTTATTTAAGATATTTTCAGTAATTTGCACTAGCTTCAATAACACAAGACTCTGAGTGAGGGCTAATATTTATTTCCCCCATTTTGTTTGTTGCTTGGCAGTCGGTAATTAGTGATTCTAAAGAAAGTCTGTTATTAAAAATGGAGATGGAGCCAGAAATGTTGGTCTATAGAGCTATATTTGTGTGGCTTAGAGAGGAAAGGTGCTGACTTCACTGCTGTGGGATAGATTTTTGTCCGTTGTCCTATTGCTTTTAAAGTGGGCACTTAAACAAATGACTTCCTTTTACAGCTTATAACAGAGGAACAATATAAAAGAGGGGAGGGTAACAAAAACGTAAAGGAAGATATAGTGCCAGGGCAGTGTGTATTGTACCTCAGGCCTCTGGTGTTTATAAGTATGTTTGGTGTCTATGTTTGGGCTTGGATGTAAATATTACGACACATTGTTGTCTGTTCGATGTGTGACATTAAAATATCAGCTGCTACATTTTCCTTTAATGCAAATCTAGGTAGATGTGGTCCCAGTTTCTACAGTTTATAAATATCTATACATTATTATTGACGGCAGCAGTAGCTTCTACTTTTCTGGTAGACTAGGTGCTAAAATGTTGCTGTAAGGATTTGATGGCACTGATGTTGAATAATCAAATACACCGATCCAACTCCTCCCAAAGGCACAGCATGGAGTTTTATAGCCTTTTAGCCCAGGCTTGGCCCTGGGCATGTCGTTCCAGGGCATCCTCTTCCACTGAGACCAATGTATGCTTCGGTGTTAAATCAGTTGAAGATGTGCAAGTGGACCAAGTGGTTTTTACGGTTTAAACGTCTTGTGTATTGGGTACGTCTGCTTACTCCTACAGTTGCAGCCAGGATAGAAACCAATAATAATGCTGGCGAATTTCTCTCGCCTTGAACCTTACGCTTTGTAGCCATTTTTTTTTTCCTTCAGGTTCTTCCCCCTCTTCATACATTCCGTAATGTCCAAAATAATTTGAGGAAATCTCGTGCCATGATTAGTTTCTATGGAGTAGATAAATATTTCCAGACTTTCTCTAATCTTTCCTCAACTTCATCGATGTTTGTGTAACTGCAGACAGTTCGTAATTGCACTGTTACATTTCCGTGGAGATGCTGATCAGTGTACAGCGTACGGCGTAGGCTGAACACACAGAATAAAATGGCTAAACTTAGCTTAAATTAGCAGAATTTACTAATTATAAAAGGTGTCAAAAACTTTAAGACGTGAACCAGCGTATAGGAGATTTTCTAACCCCCTGTTTATGCTGCTGCTGCTGATGATGAGGATTGGTGATAATGAGGGAGTTGCTAGTCGATGGTGGTGTCCTGTAAATGTAAATGCTCTTTTGTCCTGCAGGATGCTGCAGGGTGAATACCGGAGGCTGAAGTGGAGACACGAGGAGGCCGCTGCAGCTCCTCAACTGGTGGAGACTGTTGGAGGCTCACCGCAAGGTCAACAGGATGAGGAGCTTCTTGCTGAGGCTCGAGTCCTCCGACAGCACAAGAGCCGCCTGGAGACTCGCATGCAGATCCTGGAGGACCACAACAAACAACTGGAGTCCCAACTACGCAGGCTTCGAGAACTGCTGCTGCAGGTCTGGACAAAAACACAGAAACAAACACACAGTACTGGGACAACACAATTAACATTGTTCTCTGAGGGTGGGGTGAAAAAAACACTTAATATCTCTCTCTAGAGTCTCCTTCTGCTCAGACATTACTGAGTTTACGCTTGTGTGCTCAATCACTGCTCAAAATGGTTCTGAATGCCGCACTGCCTCTGAGGATAAAGGAATGTGATTGGTTACAAGCCAACAGGCAGCGATGAATGTAATTGGTTAGTATGCATTGGATGGAGATTTTCGGATACAGCGCCATAAACTTACAGCACCGCCTAGACAACAGTGATTTGCTGCGTCTGAGGAAGCAGAGCGTTGTTGTTTGTGATTATGCAGCTTCCTCAGAGGCCTCCATTCATGTCTACAGTAATAATTAAAAAAATTATATCACACATTTATTATTTCTGGCAATCAGAGCAGGCAAACCTGAGGGTCTCTGTGTAGCTTTGCTGGTGTGTTCTCTCTGTGTGGGTTTCCTCGGCTGACTTTCTGTGAGGAGTGTGGTGTGTTCTCCCTGTGTCTGTGTGGGTTTCCTCCAGGTGACTTTCTGTGAGGAGTGTGGTGTGTTCTCTCTGTGTGGGTTTCCTCCGGCTGACTTTCTGTGAGGAGTGTGGTGTGTTCTCGCTGTGTCTGTGTGGGTTTCCTCCAGGTGACTTTCTGTGAGGAGTGTGGTGTGTTCTCTCTGTGTCTGCATGGGTTTCCTCCGGGTGACTTTCTGTGAGGAGTGTGGTGTGTTCTCTCTGTGTCTGCGTGGGTTTCCTCCGGGTGACTGTCTGTGAGGAGTGTGGTGTGTTCTCCCTGTGTCTGTGTGGGTTTCCTCCGGGTGACTGTCTGTGAGGATTGTGGTGTGTTCTCTGTCTGTGTGGGTTTCCTCCGGGTGACTGTCTGTGAGGATTGTGGTGTGTTCTCTGTGTCTGTGTGGGTTTCCTCCGGGTGACTTTCTGTGAGGATTGTGGTGTGTTCTCTGTGTCTGCGTAGGTTTCCTCCAGGTGACTTTCTGTGAAGAGTGTGGTGTGTTCTCTGTGTCTGCGTGGGTTTCCTCCGGGTGACTGTCTGTGAGGAGTGTGGTGTGTTCTCTCTGTTTCTGTGTGGGTTTCCTCCGGGTGACTGTCTGTGAGGAGTGTGGTGTGTTCTCTCTGTGTCTGTGTGGGTTTCCTCCGGGTGCTCCGGTTTCCTCCCACGGTCCAAAAACACACATTGATGGGTGGATTGATGACTTAAAAGTGCCCATAGGTGTGAGTGTGTGAGTGAATGTGTGAGTGTGTGTTGCCCTGTGAAGGACTGGCACCCCCTCCAGGGTGTGTTCCTGCTTTGCGCCCAGTGCTTCCAGGTAGGCTCCGGACTCACCGCGACTCTGAACTGGATAAGGGTTACAGATAATGAATGAATGATAAATAACTCAACTATGTACCATTATTAATTGAGTATAAATTTAGCAAAGTACAGTTTAGAGAAACAGGAGTTAATTCAGTCAGTGGAAGAAAAAACCTCAATAAAATAACACAGGGGCCGATTTAAAAGAGGTAACACCATGACACCATAAAAATGTAATTCCATCTGAAATGCATTTTACACATACACACACACACACACACATACATAAACACACACACACACACTGAGGCCATGAATGCTTATAGATTCGGCTTACACTGATACACGTGGTGTCATTTTGGATAAATGTTGGGCTTAAAGCACAAAGGACTTGGAGAAAAGTCTATAGGACGTATGAAAATGCTAATGAGGATGAGAAAGGACGGAGATGGTGAGATGTGTTGAATGTGTCTGGGAATGAGGGAATTTACAGAAATACAAGAAAAGGAAAAATGTTAGGGTAATAGAAGGGGACTTAGGGAACCAACAGAGCCATAAAATATATCTAAAAAGAACAGAGGAGGAGAGAGAGGGAGGCAGGAAGAGAGAAAAGGAGGTGTGAAGCTGCAGGCGGAGAGTAAGAGGATGGAGGAGCTTTTGAGGAAAAGCCTTGATGTTTCTCAGACTGGGGAAATAGAATGTGAACACAGAGGGGGAGAGGTAATGTCTCAGGTAAAGTGAGGGGAGACTTGGGGAGAGTGCAGACAAAGGGAAAGGATTGGATGAATGACAGTGACTGAAAAAGGCAGGCAGAGAGAGAGAGTATTTGTTGAAATCAGCATTGTAAAGATTGTGGAGGGAGCTGAGAAAAGAGCAGATGGAAAAAGCAGTTGAGGATAAACTGGATTCTGTTGTGTCCAGAGGGAAAGAAACAGAGGAAGAATGGAGCAATTGAAATCAGAGGAAAGAATCCATTGCATGGCTCTAGAAAGGTGAGCACCTAGTCCAGGAAATAAGAAAAATGAGAGAGAGAGATAGAGAGAGAGGGCGGGGAGAGGGTAAGAGAGAGAGAGGGCGGGGAGAGGGTAAGAGAGAGAGAAGAGGGGGAGAGGGAGAGAGAAAGGGGGGTGAGGGAGGGGGAGAGAGAGAGAGGGAGGAGGGAGGAGGGAGAGGGGAAGGGGGAGAGAGAGAGAGAAAGGGGGGTGAGGGAGGGGGAGAGAGAGAAAAGAGGAGAGAGAGAGAGAGGACGGATGGATGTTTCAGGTTAAAGTGTGATGATTGACAGCTGGTGTAAATTGAGACAGAGTGAGAGGCAGGAAGAGGGGAACAGAGGCTCTAGCTGCAGGTGAAAAGGGGATTAGGGAGGGGGATAAACAGAGAGAGAGAGACTCAGAGGAAAGCTAATTGACATGGGGGAAATGCACAATGCACTGGGTTTCTGGGAAAAATCAAGCCCATGTGCCTCGGATGTCTTTAGGATTCATACAGAATTACCATCTTACCTCTGTGGACATCCTGGATACTTGATGGAAAAGTTTGAGCTTTTTTTTTCCTCTTTCTCTCAGAATGCATTTCAATGCTGTCTTGCTTCAACTGCGTGTGATGTGGCAGAAAGAGGGCAACGTCTTTTCTCCGTGTCTGTCGCCGTTTCATCTCTGAAGAAAATGCAGTGGCTTTGTATGATGTGAAACTGGGGCCAAATCCCTGGTTAATATTTGGCAAAGTTCTGAGTTTCAGCAGAAATGAAAAACTTATGCAACTGTTGGTTTATTTATTTTTATTTATTAATCACAGAAAGCAGCAACAACAACAGCAACAAAAGTCAGTTCCTCTCCAGTGTTGAATCCTATTCGAGTTTTATTCACATGCCTCCTGCCAAAGTGTTCGAATAATAAAATGACACGCATTTCCAAAGGAAATAAAAAAGAGAAAGACTTTGCTGTAGCTTAATCTTAACTTGCCACTCTACGCCCCATTGTACAGATCCAACGCATTCAGAATTCACACATTTCATCTTCAGAACCTTTATATTTCATTATGATTCTGGACTTATTCACCACTCTTTCACATCTTTTTTGCTCTTTTTTCTTTTTTTCATGAACCCCAGCCCAAAGATGACTCGGAGGCCAATGGGTCCGCACCATCTTCTCTCTCTTCTCCAGTGTCCGTGCTCCACCAGGGGGAGCCACCCAGCCGAGAGACAACAGACACTGAGGCTGCAGGTCAGATCTGGGACATTTGGCAAAAGATTACAATCACATCATACGAGCTTTACACCCATCAAGGGACACACGCTGAAGTGAGGATGTTATTAGCTACTGGCTAAAGATATAAACCCAGTTACAAACGTGTGTTTGTAGTCGGTAAAACGCAAATAGAAAGCGTAAAGATTTGTGAATCCACGTTCACCTGGATTTAGCAAAACAACTCACAGACGATATTCAAACATGGGCAGCTTTAGGCTCGAAACTTTGACAAACATGATGTGATGATGCTTAGGTAAAAAGAGGTTTCCAGGAATGGCTTAGTATTTAAGGTGTGAGGAGAGGTTGAGGATCAACACCATGTCAAATAAATGTATAACTATTTGGAATGTGGTGTAGGCGTTACATTTAGAGAAAGTGGATGTTTACTAAATAAAATATTTAAGGTACAACATTGAATGTTGTGTTTATTGAAATTAAACAGAATCAAGCACTTTATGGGTTCAGGTCTTGGGCTTTGGAACTGTTTTGCAGGAGAGGACCTGGACCAGGAGCAGGACACAGTCCTCCAGCTGCAGGAAGTGATTGAGCAGCTGAGGAATGTCTTTCCCTCCGAGCCGTGCCAGTGAGGGCCCGCAACCGCCACAGAGCAGCCTGCTGTTTCAGGGGTCAGTTCTCAGTCATTTTTATAACAGATGATTCAGCACCACCTTCAACATTTAGGAATATACCATTTTTCAATTGATGAATGACTTTCTCTGTCACCAGACTGTGACAACGGTAACTATACGTGGAATTCAAATCACAATAAATGTACGCTAAGACGTCCCTTCACACAGCAGGTCAAAGTGATTCAGTGATCACACCGTCTATATGATGTGACCAATATTTCACATCATTCTGAACAGACCATGCTCCTAAACTGACCTGCAACCGCCAAAGGAAAAGGCTTCGGGCTCTGACCAGAAGGAAATGTCCGTCCGTTCCATCTAAAGCACTTTTTGAAACGGAATAGGACTGGAGTTTTACTGTGCAGTGCTCACAAATCCACCCTGTTCTTTATTCCAAATGAGCGTGAAATACAGGGTATTTATTAAAACATGAACACTGATGTTGCCAAGTCTCTCACAAACACAGCGTCTCTAAATGCAGGATGTTTATTTTTTATTTCCTAATGCTTCCTTTTACCGGTTCATTTTGTTTCCTAAAAACCTCAATTTAGAAAGAAAATGATTTGGACCTGAGTTCACGGATCATTCTCAACAGCCATGGAGTGACATAAATATCACATGAATCAAGATCCAGCTGTTCAGACAGAATCGCACTGCCACAGGTCCGATATGGACCGGCTTTCAATGCCACACATGACAGTGACCCAGATCTGATCTAAAAAGGTCAAAAAATTCACACGCGTTCCACACCAATGACACATTGATCTGCGCTGGCCCACATTTGCCTGCTGTGTGAACGTAGCCTAATCGTCCAACCATTTGAAGACACCCTTTATAATTAAATATGAATTCAGATTTAAGGTGGAACCATTGTGAACACGTTCACCTGTGCACACAGTATGTAGAATATCTTCAGAGGGATATGTGATGGAAAAGGACTTTTAAATCCAGTACATTTAGGATGAGTTGGAGTTTATGATTCAGAACTAATTCTCCAACATGGATACCTCACCTTTCTAATGTTAATGAGACAATCATTACAGCAGTCTCCCAAACAGCTTGTGTCAAGCCCCAGAAACACACTTAAAAACAATGGTTCTACAAGGGTTCTTTATTAAAGAAAATAGTTCCGTATATAACCCTGAACACTTGAAGAACCTTCTTCATTATTAAAGGGTTCTTCTTCAGATTGATGTGCTATAGACGGTCCTGTATAGCATCTTGTAGAAATGGGTTCTGTACGGCACCAAAAATGGTTCCTCTATTGGTACGATGTCAATTTGTAACAATAGAGGAACCCTTTTCTAAAAGGTTCTCTATAGAACCATCTGTAGCACGTTGTCCATCAATCTGAAGAACCCTTTCAAGAGGCAAAGAACTCTTTAATTATGAAGAAATTCTTCAAGTGTTCACAGTTAATGTTGGACAAGCAGACGTCTACGAACACATTTCTCTTCAATTTGGAGTACATACTTTGGTTGAGTATATGAGAGAAATAGAATACTTTTTATTACTCAGTGACTGCTATCTGTTATTTTTTTGTCTTTTTTATACAGGTAACACGATGCTAATCTGACCGTCTGGAAGTGTGCAGGACAGACACATGCTCAGCATATTGGTGGGTTCTTTTTCCTGTAGCCAACGCAGGCGAAGTGTTCCTGAGTGATTAACTAACGTCCTCCTGGTGCCAAAGGCCAATGTTTGATCGTTCCACTGTGGAAACCAGCTGCCTGTGGCTTCTTCAGTAACAGCACAATTTTCTTATCCGCCAACCAATCAGAGCACAGAGCAAGAGACAGCCCCTCATAATTCGCTTTGTGCCAGCAAGTTGAACACAGCAACAACTTGTGAAAACACTTTAAATCTAGTTAATATATCTATTTCTCATTATAAAACTGTAGTAAGAAAATTATAACCTTATTTAAAAAAATTGACATTTTTTTGAGCATTATTTCCTATAAAAGCCTTAACATGCATTTATTCTTGTTTAAATTATCTGCTTTTCTCTTGAAATCTAGAAATAAACAAGTAAATCATACAGGCATAGGTTCAGAATAGTCTTACAGTATACATTTTAGATACATTGACTAGATTTAGGAATATTTCACATACAAAGGCATCGGTGTTTTCCAGTGAGTATGAATTTTCCTTCCTTCCTTTTTTTTTTTTTTTTAATGTTTAATGTTTTTTTTTTCTGTTTACTGCCAGCTCATACAACATTGATACACACACTCACACACGCACACACATGCAGAGGCAAAGCCTCTAATGGACCTTGCTCTGAGCAGAAAGGGAAGGAACAGATTGCTGGGAGCTGGGGGACGAGAGTATTTGCTCTGTAGGGTTTGACACATGATCAGCTGAAGCCATCATTTATTCACCACAGCTATAGAGCTGTATTTGTGCTCTTGATTCGTATACTCCCGGAAGTATAACTCCCTCTCTCACTGAAAAACAAAACGATGCCTTCACAAGAGAAATTACTTTTAATCTAGTTAATGAATCTAAGATTTCTCACTGGCATTATTATAAGACTAACATCATTCAATGTGTTTCTAGACATTTTATGAAAAAAGTGACGTTGTCTTTGGATAAAATCACTCAAAGCAACATTTTCTAGAAAGTTTCAATATTTTCACAATATTGTTACAATCTCATAATGAGAAATATTAGATAAATTCACTAAATTTAAGAGGTTTGCAATGAATAAGATTATTTTTGCAGGATGGGTAATCTCAAAAGGCTCCCTAATGCCAACACTGTATGGACTAATGTTTTTGGGATACACCACCTATCACTGAATCCAAGTGTTTCATTCATTAAATTTTAGCATGTAGTCATGCATTTGTGAATGGGAGGTATGAATGATATTATACTGTAATTGGATGTTTACATTAAAAGAAGTCAGTTTTTAAAATTTGTTCCCTTTTAGATACTTCATTATTGGTTATGAGTGATATTGTTGAAAACGTGGAAGTGTTTAGGAACCACAGCCACTCAGCCATGAATTGGCCACGTAAACTTACAAAGCAAGGTCACTGAGTGTTGAGGCCTAATGTGTAAAATCACCTACGCTTTACAGACTTAATAATTGATTACAGTTGCAAATATCTTCAGCAGAAAATTGTGCACTTGCTGCATGCAAACCTTACATCACCAAGCACAGTTACAAGAGTTGATTGGCGTGGTGTAAAGCACATCGCCACTGGACTCTGGAGCAGTGGAATGTGTTCAGTGGAGTGACAAATCACACTTTTCTATCTGGCAATCTGAGTCTGGGTTTAGAGAAAATCCCCCTAACTGCATTGTTCCAACTGTAGATTTTGGTAGAGGAGGAATAATGCTATGTTTTTCAGGAGCCCCTTAGTTCCAGTGAAAGGAAATCATACCAAGGCATTTTGAGCAATTGTACTCATAACTTTGTGGCAAAGTATGACTGTGCCCCAGTGCACAAAGTAAGATATATAATGGTATGGTTTGATGTGGAAGAAATTTACAGGCCGTGATGTCAACCCCTCTTAAAGCCTATGGATTTAGAAAATGATGTCATAAAACCTCCAGTAGGTGTAATGTGGGTGTCCCAATACTTTTGTCCATATAGTGCTGATAGTGCACAGTGTGTTTTACACTGATCTATTCACTACAGATCCAGTGAGAAATCCTAAATCTTTTGTTAGACATACCATGCACTTTTGACATCTAAACAAGTAGTGCCCTACGTAGGGGTGGGGAGCCATTTGAGATTCAGCCTTTCTCTGTCGTATTTTATGTTATTACATATTTCTCACACTCAGTCACGCAGAGACATGTCGTCGCTTATATACAAAAGGATTGTGGAGGTGGTAAGCGGCGATTTTACGGCTCCTCAGTTTTCCTCAGTCTCTTGGTGAGGAAGATTTGTAGCGAAACGCAGTGCGAGCTTTGTTGTGAAAGCTTTCTTCTGAAAAATGACAGGCCTCCGCTGTGAGCCGCTCAGAAGGAGGGTGGCTCTGGGCGAGATTCCCCCGAGAACCTGCGAGAAAGCTCCTAACTGCAAACAAATAATGTCTATTCATAATAATAATGTCTATATAGTTGACATCTAAAATTTCTCATTTAAGGTCATTGTAAGATTAATTACAGCACTCTCTTGTGTGTTTTGGCATTTTTCAAGAGATTTTATAAAATTATCTTAATTCATTGTAAAAATCTGACTCAGCTCAAAGCTCGAAACAACTGAAACAAAACCCCCTCACAATTAAAAACCTTTTCTCCAGATAAAATCACTTAAAGAAATGATGCTGTCTATAAATAAGATGAATAATTATACAATATAATGACAATATCAGAGACGTAAACTGGAATTTAGCTTATTTTAGTTTCCAAAAACTTATTTTTTTGCAGTGGAAACAGAGCTTTACATTTCAGTCTTTTCTATTTCTCCATTTCCTCCTCTTCTCTGTTTTACTCTGTGGCCTGAGCGAGTGACAGAGGATTATTTTATGGTTAAGGAGGCGGACAGGGAACTGATCCCACTCTTTGTGAGCAAACAGAAGAGAAAAGGGCTTTTTGTCGAGCCGTTATTGGGGGCTGTCAGATTTCGGTGAGGAGAAGGAATCTGTTGGACAAGCTGCAGCACTAGAACACCGTGAGAGAGAGAGAATAAAAATGGGAACAGATGAGAAAACCAGGGACAGAAAGATGGCAGTTGCACGTAAGTGAACGTCTGTGTAAATATTCACTTGGGTGGGTTTAGCCATAGCAGTCATGTAGGTGTCAGATTAGTTGTGTGTGTGTGTCTGAGAGAGAGAGACTTCCAGCAAACTCTCTGAAATCATTAGCTCTGATCACAAGAAGTGCCTTCTTCTCTACAGTTCTCTCCTCCCAAAAGCTTCTAAAGCCTGATTTTTAGGACACGCATTTCAGTTCCAGGCCTTTCAGTGAGAGTGAGAGAGAGAGAGGGGGGGGGGGGTATGAAGTCCAGCCACACATTGAGAGAGAGAGAGAAAAATAAGTGTAAGAAGGAGTGACAGAAAATGTGATGGGTAAGAACACAGGCTCTGAGGAAAACAGTGCACTAACAGCAAGACAAAGGAGAGAAGGGAAAGAAGTAAGAGCAAGACAGGAGTGAAAATGAGGCGAGGGGAGACAGAAAGTTCGCATTTGACATTGGCATGCATTGAACTGTGTTTATTTTGATGCGGTTGCTAGGGAACTGCCCCAGAGGAACTGGTTGCTTCCTTGAAAAGGTAGGGCATTTTTCATAATAGAGGAGATGCAAATAAGAAGAGAGACAGAGTGTCACTATTTCGCTGGTATAACTCTTCATTAAACTCAACATCTGCTGCATCCAGCAGGGACACCTGTTATCACACTAAACCCACATCTAGACAAATAACATAGAAATACACACAGAGAGAGAGAGAGAGTCACTTTTATCCTTTAATTATTCTCTCATTCTCAGTTGATTCAGACAAAGTCATGTTACATTTGCAGAACAAACTTTTAGGTTTTCCTCCCATACATCCTCCCTTTCTTTGACTCCAGTTTACACCTGGCCTTTTAATGTGAAAAGTATAAGAACCGAGTTCTGAACATGTCTCACATCACGTCCCGAAGGGGTTTTGGATGTACGTGGATAAACTAATTCTAATACTCAACACACACAAAACACAAGGTTTAAAGGGCGTCTGTTAAATACTGAACTCACACCGAGACTCGACACAGTAGCAAATCAAATTCACCCTCTGCCCCATTATATCATACATCTGTGGTACGTCCACAGTTATGTTCTCAAAGGCTATTTGTCCACCGTCTACTCATTTCCAAAACAAACCAGACTTAATGATTCGCGGTAGATGTGGAGCCTTTGGCATGTGTAGCATGACTGAATCGTATTCGGAGTGACGTGGTGCCATTGCTAAGGGCTGTCTCTTCTGATTTTAGCTCCACTAATTAACGCACTCCTTGTTTTCTTTGTTAAAGTAGCGTACCTGCCGGTCACTGCAACTTAACTTGTTTTTCTCACTCCAGAACTGGGCATGGGCTTAACCTCCGAACCTGTGTGATTTTAGTTATGTTTCCTTTATCTCGAGACGATTTTATTTGCAAGAGTCTATGTTCCAGCATTTTATCAATTTGTAATGCTTTGTTAATGTTATTTTTTACATAACACAGTTTTCTGTCTTTTTTGTTTTCCTTTTAATTTCTATAAAATGTATGTGAAAGGGAAAAAAGCTTTTTAAAATGAATGGGATTACTTGGCTGCTTTCTACTCATTGTGTACAGAGAAATAAATTTGTATTTGTTATACACAATGTCTGCTGCGCCTGCTTAAGTGCTCTGGGATATGTCCCTTGAATTTGAATGTGTTTATATCTTATTAGGCTTGCCTTTAGTAGTTTTGGAGGTGGGTTTTGCAGATGGTGCCTTGGATGCAGTGCTGGATGGAGTGGACACTTCTTTGGGACCGGTTTTGACTTTTGCATTTTTTCCCTGTTTCCCCTGGCTACTAACTGCCTTGCCTTTTTTGTTCTCTGCAGATCTGAGCCTGTTGCTTTGTTGTGCCAGTTTTTCTGCCTTTTCAGCCCCTGGCTCTTCACTATATCCCTGTTCCCCGGCTCCTGCTGAGTTGATGGATTCTTCCAGGACTTCAGAGCTCTTCAAGAGGCCAGTTCTATCTGTGCCAGCTGTGCTTTTAACAGCCTCTTCCTGGGCAGGTGTAAGAGAGATTTCCCTGACCTCACTATCTGTATCTGATCTGTGTGTACTGTCCAGATTAACTTTGTGGACTTCAGCTTGGGCTAAATCTCTCCTCTTATCTTCAGGCTTATTATCTGCCTCTGCTTTCCCCTCTTTCAATCCTGGACAGTCTTCCTGTTTTGTGTCGGTGCTTTCTTTCTTCTCTGTCTGCCCCTCTTTATTACCGGCCGGGTTTAGTGTACCCTCCTTTCCTTGGTCAAAGCTGGCAGGATCATCCTTGACCTCTGTTAAGCTCTCTCCGATTGTTTCGCTCTCGTCAGCCCATTTCACCTCCTTTTTCTTCTCAGTCTTGCCATTTCTCTTGGTCTGGGCTTTCTTCTCCCACTTGTCCTGACTGCTGCTCCAGTAATTCTTCTTCTCGTGAACGTGTTTGGTCCTGAGCTTCTCGCCAAGCTTTTTCAGCTCCTGCTGAACAATGGGCTTGAAGTTTGGGTCGAGACGAACCAGTATGGAGAAGTCTCGACGAGCTTCCTCCTCGTTGTACAGAGCTGAATGAGCCCGGGCTCGCTGATAGACAGCTTTCAGATTGTCTGAGAGAGAGAGAGAGAGAAGTCCAGCCACACATCGAATTCACAATAAATAATTCAGGTAAAAAAAAAAAAACTGCGATTTTTCCCTTTACTGAGGGCTTCTGGATGGAACTACCAGGGGAATGCAGAGGAAAAATCAATATGGTGAATGATGCAAGTGGTTTAAACTTCATGGGAAAAAGCAAAAGGATTGACGAATGAAACATCCAGTCAGGGCGGCCAAGAAGGAGCATGCAGCATATTGCATCTGACACACAGCTGAAGGCTTGTATTGCTCTAAAAAGTGAGGGAAAACTGTGATTACCCAGTTCACTACAGAATTGCGGGGGGAGTGGGGAGATTTGTACAGGCTGCAGCTTCTTTTTTTTCTCTGAGCTAGAGTGGAAGAACTGGAGACTGGAGGCTGTGGTGAACTGAGCGAGATAAAATCACTAACATCTAGAAAGTGAGTAATAAATGGTAATGTAATGTCACAATTAATTATTAAGTAATGATAAGAAACAAGAAATAATAGCATTTTTTTTTATCATTGTATAATTGTGACTTAATCATTTAATAATTCTTACTGCTTAATATTCATTCAATATTCAAGTCTTATTCATTCACTGTCTGTAAGTGCTGATCCAGTTCAGGGTGGCGATGGGTCCGGAGCCTACCAGCAGTCACTGGGCGGAAGACGGGAACGCAGGGCGTCACACACACACATCTAGGGACACCTTTTTTTCCCCCTTGAGTGTGGCCAGTCCACCTACCAATGTGTGTTTTTGCAACGTGGGAGCAATCTGTGTAAACCCACGCAGACACAAGGAGAACACACCACACTCCTCCCTGTGCCTGTGTGGGTTTCCTCCGGGTGACTGTCTGTGAGGAGTGTGGTGTGTTCTCCCTGTGCCTGTGTGGGTTTCCTCCGGGTGACTGTCTGTGAGAACACACCACACTCCTCACAGACAGTCACCCGGAGGAAACCCACGCCGACACAGAGAGAACACAACACACTCCTCACAGACAGTCACCCGGAGGAAACTCACGTAGACACAGGGAGAACACAACACACTCCTTACAGACAGCCACCCGGAGGAAACCCACACAGACACAGGGAGAACACAACACACTCCTAACAGACAATCACCTGGAGGAAACCCACGCAGACACAGGGAGAACACAACACACTCCTTACAGACAGTCACCCGGAGGAAATCCACGCAGACTCAAGGAGAACACAACACACTCCTTAAAGACAGTCACCCGGAGGAAACCCACACAGACACAGAGAGAACACAACACACTCCTTACAGACAGTAACCCGGAGGAAACCCACACAGACACAGGGAGAACACAACACACTCCTTACAGACGGTCACCCGGAGGAAACCCACGCAGACACAGGGAGAACACACCACACTCCTCACAGACGGTCACCCGGAGGAAACCCACGCAGACACAGGGAGAACACACCACACTCCTCACAGACGGTCACCCGGAGGAAACCCACGCCGACACAGAGAGAACACAACACACTCCTTACAGACGGTCACCCGGAGGAAACCCACGCCGCCACAGGGAGAACACAACACACTCCTTACAGACGGTCACCCGGAGGAAACCCACGCCGACACAGAGAGAACACAACACACTCCTTACAGACGGTCACCCGGAGGAAACCCACGCAGACACAGGGAGAACACAACACACTCCTTACAGACGGTCACCCGGAGGAAACCCACGCAGACACAGGGAGAACACAACACACTCCTTACAGACGGTCACCCGGAGGAAACCCACGCAGACACAGGGAGAACACAACACACTCCTTACAGACAGTCACCCGGAGGAAACCCACGCCGACACAGAGAGAACACAACACACTCCTTACAGACGGTTACCCGGAGGAAACTCACGCCGACACAGAGAGAACACAACACACTCCTCACAGACAGTCACCCGGAGGAAACCCACACGGACACAGAGAGAACACAACACACTCCTCACAGACAGTCACCCGGAGGAAACCCACGTGGACACAGGGAGAACACAACACACTCCTTACAGGTAGTCACCCGGAGGAAACCCACGTGGACACAGGGAGAACACAACACACTCCTTACAGGTAGTCACCCGGAGGAAACCCACGCCGACACAGAGAGAACACAACACACTCCTCACAGACAGTCACCCAGAGGAAACCCACGCGGACACAGAGAGAACACAACACACTCCTCACAGACAGTCACCCGGAGGAAACCCACGTGGACACAGGGAGAACACAACACACTCCTTACAGGTAGTCACCCGGAGGAAACCCACGTGGACACAGGGAGAACACAACACACTCCTTACAGGTAGTCACCCGGAGGAAACCCACGCGGACACAGGGAGAACACAACACACTCCTCACAGACAGTCACCCGGAGGAAACCCACGCGGACACAGGGAGAACACAACACACTCCTCACAGACAGTCACCCGGAGGAAACCCACGCGGACACAGAGAGAACACAACACACTCCTTACAGACAGTCACCCGGAGGAAACTCACGTAGACACAGGGAGAACACAACACACTCCTAACAGACAATCACCTGGAGGAAACCCACGCAGACACAGGGAGAACACAACACACTCCTTACAGACGGTCACCCGGAGGAAACCCACGCAGACACAGGGAGAACACACCACACTCCTCACAGACGGTCACCCGGAGGAAACCCACGCAGACACAGGGAGAACACACCACACTCCTCACAGACAGTCACCCGGAGGAAATCCACGCAGACTCAAGGAGAACACAACACACTCCTTAAAGACAGTCACCCGGAGGAAACCCACACAGACACAGGGAGAACACAACACACTCCTTACAGACAGTAACCCGGAGGAAACCCACACAGACACAGGGAGAACACAACACACTCCTTACAGACGGTCACCCGGAGGAAACCCACGCAGACACAGGGAGAACACACCACACTCCTCACAGACGGTCACCCGGAGGAAACCCACGCAGACACAGGGAGAACACACCACACTCCTTACAGACGGTCACCTGGAGGAAACCCACGCAGACACAGGGAGAACACAACACACTCCTTACAGACGGTCACCCGGAGGAAACCCACGCAGACACAGGGAGAACACAACACACTCCTTACAGACGGTCACCCGGAGGAAACCCACGCCGACACAGAGAGAACACAACACACTCCTTACAGACAGTCACCCGGAGGAAACTCACGCCGACACAGAGAGAACACAACACACTCCTCACAGACAGTCACCCGGAGGAAACCCACGTGGACACAGGGAGAACACAACACACTCCTTACAGGTAGTCACCCGGAGGAAACCCACGCCGACACAGAGAGAACACAACACACTCCTCACAGACAGTCACCCGGAGGAAACCCACGCGGACACAGAGAGAACACAACACACTCCTCACAGACAGTCACCCGGAGGAAACCCACGTGGACATAGGGAGAACACAACACACTCCTTACAGGTAGTCACCCGGAGGAAACCCACGTGGACACAGGGAGAACACAACACACTCCTTACAGGTAGTCACCCGGAGGAAACCCACGCGGACACAGGGAGAACACAACACACTCCTCACAGACAGTCACCCGGAGGAAACCCACGCGGACACAGAGAGAACACAACACACTCCTTACAGACAGTCACCCGGAGGCTTGGAACCATGGAGCTCTGTGACAGTGTCACTGCTGCACTCCTCCAAGATATTTTTGCTTATTATCAATATTTCAGTGTGTATTTTATAGGGTAGATCCTATCATTTTTATGAAGCAAGTAAATGGCCTTAAATCACCTGTGGGTTTTTTTTTTGAACACTTATTTGGAAACTTATTAACAATAAATAGACAATCTTTTCATTCCATCTCAGAGGATTTACACAGGGGAGAATATAGATTAATTCTAGTACAACACCACAATTATAGAGACACCATTATAAGCTTAACCACACAATTAGATCATATTAAAAATAACATCTAGATCAGCAAGAGGTATGTCCTGATGAAGTGTCATCTTGTAAATAAAATGTTGAAAAAGTGCTCATATCTTGGGAATAGTGTATGTTAACGGATCAACTGCCAGACATGAAGACAGTTCTGTAATCCAGGAATTTAATACATGTTTTCATGGCATTGCAATCAAATGTCTTGAATGTAATAAACATAATTTAACATGTTTTAAGTGGTAACTTCTCAATGACAGAGTTTCAGGGGCTAGACCAAAGATGCAAACCTTAGAACACAATGGAATTTCCTTATCAATGAATTTGAATATAGTATTAATAAATTCCAGAATCCCATGCGCAGTGTAACAGTGTTCCCTTAACTGTGTTCCAGTTTACACAGACCTCTAAAATGTTAGGATTGAACTTTATCAACTTTACTGGCTTTACGTCTGTTCTCCTTTTAGATTCTCTGAACTGAAGTGGATATATTTCCAGGAGAGGAGCCTGATCACTGGTTGAAAAAGAATTGGGAAATCTCAGCATGGCATCTGTTTTTGAGGGAAGCCCTTCCCTTGTATTAAATCAGCTCGCCTGTAAAACCTCTGTGGACATGTGCAATAGCCACAACAAGGTTTAAAAAAATAAATAAATAAAAATCAATTATTTCTTTGCAGTATTTGATCAGTCATTTTAAATACAACTTGGAAACATCCCTGTGCATTTTAGTTCTGGGTTTATGGGTCTCATTCATAGGGACAGAATGAGCAAAAATAATAATGGTGTTACTAAAGTGACCCAAGAAGCAGTGAAGGCAGAAGCCAGTGTGTGGGAACTGTTGTGTGTGTGTGTGTGTGTTGTGAACATGTGTCGGGCTTTGAGTATGGCTCTGAGTGTGAACTTACCTCTGTGAGTCTTCAGCAGTTTGTTGTTGAGCTCCACCACCTCTTCATATTCCCCGAGCTCAAACTTGCACTGGCTGAGGTTCAGAGTGAGTGGCACACGCACCTTCTCTAGTGACTCCCAGTCTTCTCCCTTATATTCCACTTCCTACACACTCACGTAAACACACACACTGAGAGACCTCGCTGGGTGAGAGCTGGATTGCTCAAGTCCCTTTGGGAATCTCTTAATATTCTCTGTAAACTGTTCCAGCAGAACACAATGTACTTCTCTGCAGGGAGAGGGCACTTCTCTATCAATCCTCAGGATGTGAGAGCTGGTATAAAATTGCTCTGTGTACCTCACCCAATTAAGAGAAAACCTATTAAAACGAGCTGATATAACAAAGATGTCTCATATATGATATTAGAAGGATATTTACAAGATTCTTCAACTTATTTCTAGGCAAGTGGACATCTAATAATGAGGGAAATTATATATATATATATATTGACTAGCTTTAAGGTGATTACACTTGCTGAGATGTGATTTTTTGCAGTGCTTAACTTACGTTGCTCTGTATGTGGTCCACGTACACCAGGGCCTCACTGAATTTGGCTATAGCCTCAACGTAGCGCTGCACTTTAATATGGAAAATGCCTTCGTCTTGAAGTAGCATAATCAGCCGTAACATCTGCTGCCTGTCTTTTCCATTAATCAGTGCGGCAATTCTCTCCTTGGCCTCAGAGTCTGGTTCCTTCTGACTTTCTTGAGCATTTTCCTCAGCAACTGATGCATTTTTCTCCTCATTTTCATCTTTGACCTCCTCCTGAGGACACTGGAGTTCTACACTCGAGTTCTTCTTCATCTCCAATTCTTCAGCATTTTGTTTCTCCTCCCCTCCTTTGCCATTCTCAATCTTTTTCTCTTTCTCCTCGAGCATGTTCCAGTACCTCTCCTTGTCCTCCCAGTATTTCTCCTTCATTCTCTCTGAGAGCAGCGTCAGTTCTCTCTGCACAAGTCTCGCCAGAGTCGCGTCCAAGTTTGCCACCATCAGAAAATCCTTTTTTGCCTCTTTCTCGCTCCACACAGCAGCGTAAGCTTTTGCTCGTTTATAGTAGGCCTTCACACAATCTGAGAGAGTGGGGAAAGAACATGAAACATCCTGTACAGCTCTAATCCAAGCACGCACACAATACAATACAATACAGTACAAGCAAAAGAAAAGAACTATACTCTCATTCTCAACCAGTGCACTGCAAAAAAAATAAAAAAAATAAAACACAAAATAAACAATTAAAATAAACAAATACTTTAGCCAATCAAACGTCATGAGTGTCTTATTCCACTGACAGATTATTTGACTTGCAAAATTATCTACCCATTGAATTACACACCTTTTTATATTAGACACCAAAATGACTTAAAATAAGTCTGAATAATTTGTTATTATTTCAGCATTTTTGTAATAATTGTAATAGCTCTAATGTGTTTTTACTTAATTATAAATCACTGTCTGTTTACCTGTTTAACTCTACACACAGTGCAGCAACACAGATGTTAACTGAAGCAAAAAGAAACTTAAAAAAAAATTAAATAATTACTGCTTTGAAGGAACCTGTTGCATGTAAATTTTAGGAAGGATTTAACAATATTTTACTTTTTTAAATTCCTAAATGGCCTTAATGCACCTTACAGTGTGTTTTAGGCACAAATCTTAAACCTGTAGATTCTCACTGCTTCTTTCTGTTTTTCTCCTCTAGACATTTCCAACTTTAATGGTTAGTACATATTTAATTAGCTTTTGAAGGCATATTTTTTAAATAAATACTACTTTTTGCATTATATATTTTTATTATTTTATACCTGTTATTTATTTATATCCATTTCTTTTTTATTCTAAATTACTGCTCCATTTTCTATCTTCAAACACTTTGTATTTCTAATATTAACATGAAAAACGCAGGTCAGTTTTTAGCCGTTTAACAGCTCTGTTGTGGTTCTGTTCTATTGCTGTGGACGTGTCACTGTGGAAACGGTATTTTAGCTTTTTACTATTTTTGAAGCAAAACTTGTTTGGACTGCATCTGTGCCATGGAAACACAAATCTCCACATTGTGTTTCTGCGTTAAGTGTTGTTATTGTGAAGATAAGGCCTTCGTGGTACTAAAGAAACACACCACAGGGTCTAATCTTGTGTGTGTCACTTTATCCCATTTTAGGAGGACGGACACACACACACATATTCTAATCCTTGCTGTGTGCTGAGAAGGTTTGTGAGCTGGTAAAGATCCCCCCACTGATGGCTCATCTTTCATTTAATCTCACGTTGCACTAAATCTTTCATTTTGCCAACATTTAAATAGAGCCCCCCACCACCCCCCACTGTAGCCTCTGGCAGTGATGTTGCTACCTCTGCGGAATTGCAGCAAGTGGATTTCAGGAGACAGTCCACAAAGGAAAGCGGTACAAGAGCAAGAGATGGAAGATTTAAACTGATAGAGACAACAAAGTTTTTAGCCAGTGTTTCTTATATCTCTGTTAAATTTGTTTAATTATCTGTAAAAGCATATTTGCAGATTTTTTAATAACTTTTAAAGGGTTGTATCTAATGAAAAATGTCCAGTATTGTTTGTAGATAATATATAATAAATTAAGAAATATAATTTGTCTTTTGCCGACCTGGTGGCACAACAGGTAGTGTCACAATTACACAGCTCCAGGAACCTGGAGATTGCGGGTTCAAGTCCCACTCCGGGTGACTGTCTGTGAGGAGTGTGGTGTGTTCTCCCTGTGTCTGCGTGGGTTTCCTCCGGGTGACTGTCTGTGAGGAGTGTGGTGTGTTCTCTCTGTGTCTGCGTGGGTTTCCTCCGGGTGACTGTCTGTGAGGAGTGTGGTGTGTTCTCCCTGTGTCTGCGTGGGTTTCCTCCGGGTGACTGTCTGTGAGGAGTGTGGTGTGTTCTCCCTGTGTCTGCGTGGGTTTCCTCCGGGTGACTGTCTGTGAGGAGTGTGGTGTGTTCTCCCTGTGTCTGCGTGGGTTTCCTCCGGGTGACTGTCTGTGAGGAGTGTGGTGTGTTCTCCCTGTGTCTGCGTGGGTTTCCTCCGGGTGACTGTCTGTGAGGAGTGTGGTGTGTTCTCTCTGTGTCTGCGTGGGTTTCCTCCGGGTGACTGTCTGTGAGGAGTGTGGTGTGTTCTCCCTGTGTCTGCGTGGGTTTCCTCCGGGTGACTGTCTGTGAGGAGTGTGGTGTGTTCTCCCTGTGTCTGCGTGGGTTTCCTCCGGGTGACTGTCTGTGAGGAGTGTGGTGTGTTCTCCCTGTGTCTGCGTGGGTTTCCTCCGGGTGACTGTCTGTGAGGAGTGTGGTGTGTTCTCCGTGTCTGCGTGGGTTTTCTCCCACAGTCCAAAAACTGTCAGAAGGGGTGTGCGTGTGTCACCCTGTGAAGAAATGGTGCCCCCTACAGGTTGTGTTCCTGCCTTACACTCAGTGATTCCAGGTAGGCTCCGGACACATTGCAACCCTGAACTGGAGAAGTGGTTACAGACAATGAATGATTTTATCTTTAAAAACAGCACAGTGACTCCAGTGTCCTTGAAATGTGGATTTAAGCCCCACCTCGGTGAGGAGCTCTGAGGGAGTGTTGGTGGGTTGACTGGCCATTGGTGCCATTGTGGTGCCCTGTGGACTGGCACATGTCCAGGGCGTGATCTTGTCTTGTGCCCAGTGATTCCAGCCTCCATGATTTTACCTCTTATTTCAAGAAACAATGCTTGAATAAGATGCTTTCAATAGATAAAATGATTTCAAACTAGTAGAATTCTATAGAATTAGGTTAAATATTATGACAATCTCAGTGAGAAATCTATTTTTCTGGTGGTGTGTCTTAATAGGATCAAAAACGTCTCCGAAAGTGGAGTAATATTTAAAAAGATTTGTCTGAGAGACATTGGCACTCCCAATCCCAATCAGACTGCTAGTTTGGAACTAACTCTTGTAGATTACCAGATGGTATAGAAGCAAAAGTGCACTTCTAAAGCAGGAGCGTATTCTATCTGAAGACAGTAATGTGGCCACGATCTGATTGAAAGTGGTGGGAACCATTCCCCATGATTTAATTTGCATAATAACAAACTAGGCCCGGCTGGCCTTCATTCATTATTAACAAAGTTAGCAAACTGCGGGAAAGTTTTCTTTGAACTTAGGAGATTAAATGTGCTGCATTCTTTTGGGATGTGGTATAACAAGAGAAAAAAGGTACCAACTATAGTGAGGGGCAACCAAAAACTGAGAAACACCTATGATGGAGACTCACTCTGTGAAAAATGTAGACTCACTCTGTACTGTAGCAAAACCCTGACATTAATAAGACATAAGACATTGCGCTCCCCAAAAAAAGGACCTCACACTCCTAAAAAGGAGGAATCAGACTTCATTTTAATTCTAGTCAATATACAGCTATGCTCTAGGATGGCCATACGTCCTCTTTTTGGACTTCAAAGTGTGTCCAGCTGGGATTTCTAAATAATATCTGGGATTTTACTGTCTGCAGGTTTTTCCCTGTCCCAATTCTTGCTTTTCCTTGAAGTGTGCACTTTGATGACATTGTTGTAGGTTAGCACAAGGGTAGAAGGTTCAAGTGTTCAAGAGAACTGAGATCAGAGCTGGTGTGTTCGCTCTCTGTCTGCGGGGGTTTCCTCCGGGTGACTGTCTGTGAGGAGTGTGATGTGTTCTCCCTGTGTCTGTGTGGGTTTCCTCTGGGTGACTGTCTGTGAGGAGTGTGGTGTGTTCTCCCTGTGTCTGCGTGGCTTTCCTCCGGGTGACTGTCTGTGAGGAGTGTGATGTGTTTTCCCTGTGTCTGCGTGGGTTTCCTCTGGGTGACTGTCTGTGAGGAGTGTGGTGTTTTCTCCCTGTTTCTGCGTGGGTTTCCTCCGGGTGCTCCGGTTTCCTCCCACAGTCCAAAAACACACATTAGTAGGTGGACTGGTGACTCAAAAGTGTCCTTAAGTGTGAGTGTGGATAATCTCAGTCTGTGATGCGTTACTGCATCATGCATAGGGATTCTGTTTAAGCTCTGGACCCATTATGACCCTGAAGAGGATGAATCAGTTATAGTAGCTGAATTAATGAATTCATTTATAAGTAATCTCATTAAGAAAACGTTTCATATCGACTAGATTTAAGATGTTTTCACTGGTTTAATTTTTTTGCAATGTGCTATTTAAGGACCTCTGATATCTTACCTTTGTGTTTTGCAATCAGTTCAGTAGCATGTTCAATCACTTCATAATATTCCTCCAGCTCCAGCATGCACTGGCAGTAGTTGAGGACCAGGGGAATGATGAGCTTTCCCAGGTTTATGTAATCCTCACCTCCTGGCATCTCCTGCACAAAGAAAACAGCCATGATTTGTGAACACTGGAACAGTTATCTGAGGTTATATGACCTCTATATTTCTCCAGTACAGCTTTCTAGGACCCTTGTTAACTTCAAAATACCCTGTAGGTTCAAATGTTATGACCGCTCATATAATGAATAGAGCAGGCAGTCAATGTGGACACAGATGTTGTTTTGTGCACAATATGCACAATCTTCCAAGTAGAGCTTGAAATTAAACAGGATGCTTTAGAGCACCTGCACATGTTCCCAAACTCACCATCCCCAATGACAAGCATGAGCTAGACGGGTGTAAAGCGCTAGAGTATTGTACATTATTGTGTTCTCTATTGTGAGTGATTGGATGGCAGGCAGCCACACCAGTGCCTCAGAAGCAGTTGGACTAATCCCACTCAGTGGCACCTCAGCGGCACCTCAGCAGTGGATGTTGACAGAAAATAAGTGCTGTTCCTTTATTCTCCCTGCCCGAATTTCTCCTTCTGGTCAAAGGGATCAACCTGGAAATCTGAAAGAGCCCACTTTACTAACCATTAGGCCAAGGCTGCCTCTCTCTATATTTTATATTTAGTGGAAACAATATTAAATCCAATCAATATACCTAATATTATATTATGAGTGAGAGTATTATCCTGTTATTTCTAGAACATTATACTTCTGTATCCATTAGCACAAAAAAAAGAAAGAAAAAATAAACACACTTGTAGTTTCCATGTTACATTTATATAATACCCTTTACCTGTCAGTGTATAAGCATTTATACTGTATGTCCTCACCCTGGACTGGACGACCCGAAGCAGAAGTACAGCCTCTTTGTATTTCTCGGATGCCTCGCCGTAACATTTCTGCCGGACAAGATTATTTCCCTGGAGATGGAGGGTGGGTACCATTTGCATCTTTTCATCTTTGTCCATAAGCCAAGACTCACGGTGATAGGAGAGAGGATCACCCACCTGAGGAGAGGGCGAGGGAGAGATGGAGAGAGAGAGAGAGAGGAAGAAAGAGAGAGTTAGAGTGTCTCGCTCGACTGATAATTGGAAACTGCTTTTCTCCCCAGTGTGTGATGCATGAATGCCCAACAGTCTGCTGTACTCTGCCTTGAGAGGTTGATGCAGCAGCAAGAAATCTGTTGTCGGTGCAGGAAGAGGGTTGCTGTATAAAATGGCTGTGTCAAATAACACGTGCATGTTTCAGGTGTGTGTGGGGGCACTTTCAACCACCCCCCCAGGGGTCAGTAAAGGCCAACACCCCCAAAAAGTGACTCTTGGAGGAGAGAGAGAGACACAGAGAGAGAGATGGTCTCCCATGGCTGAGTTGATCTGTGTGTGTGTGTGTGTATAAACCTGTCCTACCGATATCAGCTCCATGATGAAGATTAGAGGCTGTGGCTCCCTCATCAGCTCATCGAGCTCAGGGAACCCAGTGGAGTGGTAAGTGAACACATTGCCCATTCCACACATGTGTTTCTGCCCCTCCAGCGGATCTTTCCCCTGAGCTGCCAGACGCATGCCTTTAGATACGATGGGATACAGGCCTGTGTGCTGAGAAAAATCCAGAAATAACGTTTATTAAACTTTAAAATTCAGAAAATGATTAAATAATATATAAAAAGCTTTCATAAATTATAATTGAATTTAATGTAAGCATATTTTATTCCAAAACATGTTGGAACTTTTCCGCTGGCCCATGCATCATGAACCGTTTCGGCAGTGTAAAGACCAGTTAATAAAAATGATAAAAAAAAAAACTGAAATAATATAGTTTTCTTCTCACAGCGATGAGACAAGTTTTAAAAGACAAGGGTTGTAGTTCCACTTTACTTTTTAATGAAACAAATGTATTTATCATTGCTTTCTCACACACAAAGGACCTTTTACATAATCCAAATTCACTCACTTTGAGAAATTAACTTTTTATGGATTTTATTGGAGGATTTTATGGCAGTCACATAAATATGAGGGAGGTCCGTTACTGGTGTTGTATGAATATTGCATGAGTCTATACTCAACTAGCCTTGACTAATTTATTTATTATTATTTTTAAATACAGATTATACAGTTGTGTCACCAAGCGGTGCGGCTTAAAGCTAAACATTCAGTCAACCACCATCTACAAACGTTTGGACCGTATACTAGAGCACACATACATATGCATCCAAGTGCATTTTCCTTTTCTAATGGAACTAACGACAACCTTTTTCATTTAAAATGACGGTGCTCCAGCTGCAACCAATTAAGTATTACATGTAATTGGAAAATGCAGATGAGCAAAGGTAATTGTCTTCGCTTTTTCATGTGTTTAAAAAAAAAATCTGGTTAAAAACAGAAAAATAATTTGCAGATATGTTAATAGCTCGTTGGTGTGGGAGGCCACCCAAGGTTGTCTCATCTGCATGAGAATGAGGATACTCTCTACCCTTTCCTGAGCGCTAATTAAGATCCGATTTATACTCCCTGTTCGGTGCTGAGCCTAAGGGGCTGGAGCGGATTTATCCTGAAGTCTTTAAAGAAAAGACGGTTCACTCTGCAGACATCATGGCCCTGCCCCGGCAGCTATTTCTGCACAGACCCTTATTTCTTTGAATGGGGAAAGACCTATTAACTCCAAATAAAAGCCACAATAATGTTTTGAAGTCAGATCAGGAATCATTAGGTAAATCTGATAAAAAAAACTGCACACAAAGGTTGCTCAAATAGTACAAGGTTTTTTTCCCTCAGCGTATTCTGGCTGTCCTTCTCAAATCTTTAACAGAGAGCTACGTGATTATTTTTACTGAGGTTTGGGACTTTGCTGTTAACAGGCACCGTGTTCTGTACAACAAGCTTATGACGTATGATGCAAAAATCTTATCTTAAATGAAATTATGTTAAATCAATGTATGTAATATTTTTCTCCACATTTTTGATCGGTGGCCTGTTTCCTCCTCCTTTACAAAGCTGTGTTTATTTCAGACTCTTGCACTTACAATGGCATCACACCAGAACTCCGCCACTTCACCAATCCTCATGGAAGTCAGCAGCACCTCCCACACCTCCATCTTAAACATCTTCCCCACAAAGATCTCAGTCGGTCGCTTGTTTGTACGGCTGTCGTCAATCACTGTCCTCTCAAAGTTATCCAACAGTGTTTGGAAGTGGAAAACCAACTTTTTTTTTGGAGACAGAAACAGAGAGAGAGATTAGGAGTGAGCAGCTGAACTGAGTAATTTGCTGTTTTCTCCAAACTCACACACACAAACACACACTTTTGTTTTACAAACTGATGCTGATATAATTGTATTATAAGGCTATTCCAAAAAGTCTGGGACATACTGTAAAATGCATTAAGAACAAATATATGTGATTTGTTTATTTTCTTGAATGTTTCTTGAAAAAAAAAAAACCTCACAAATGTACAAAGAAAATACTTTTTTGAATGTAAACACATTTTGAATTTGATGCCTCCAACGTACTCCAAAAACTGTGGGAACAATGGCAAAATAAAAACAAAAAAAAGATTGAATATTCAAGATACAGATGTGCATCCAACAGACTGAGATTTGCAAGCAACTATGGGTTTGTGGGATATAATTTTTAAACAGTAAAAAAGAACAATACTCAACACAAGACTGTAAACATTTCAGATTCAGAGAAGGTTACAGCTAGGCTGGAAGCACTGCTGAATGTGCTTGACCTTTGGGCTCTCAGATGGCATTGTATATGGTCTTAAAGACGGGTCAGACGATTCCTGTGATTTTAACTTGTTTTTGGGAAAAAACAAAACAGAAAAAAAACAAGAGTTTCTTTGAGTTAAAGATGAAAGGAAACATCCACACTGTTACCAGTGTCATGGCATGGGGTGAGCTGCACATGTGTATAACAAACAACAAGGCCTAATGTTTAAAGAAGTAGGCTTGGGAGCAGGGAGTCACCAGTTCAAAACCAATGACCAGCAGCAAAATTGGGCAGGGGAAGTGAAGGATCAGCACAGTCTCCTGCCTCAACATCTATGGCTGAAGCGCACTTGAGCAAAAAATCTGACCTCCAGCAGCTGGCAGGTTGTTTGGAAGGCTGCCCGTTGCTCCAGGTGTGTGTGTGTGTGTGTACGTACGCTCACTGTCATTGGTGGTTTAAATGCAAAATACCCATATTGTTGTACACCCTACAGCGAAGGGCATGTCGCACTGTAGGGATTTTGGGGACACAATTTTCTCAAAATGACATCAAAGTGACAATGTTCCTGGGAAGTGCATGGCTGAGATAATACAAGGCCACATTCTACACTACTGTCCAGATCAATAAAATGCTTCATAGGAGACAGGAGAATCTTACAATGGAGACCAGGGAATGTTAGACAACTGCAATCTTATATCAAATAAGAATGGTCCCCTTGTAATTTGTATCCTCAGTTCCCAAATGATTAGTGATGAGTATGCTTTCATCTCAGCTTCTGTGCTGTGAGCATATTTATATTTTTAAAAATCCAATCAAATGTGTCAGTGAAATGACTGGACACCTTTTCTTTGTATTTTTGTCAATTAAATAAAGTTTCAAGAGAGAGAACATATCAGATTGGTGTTTTAATTTATTTTACACAAAAAAAGGCTTTTAATTATAGATCAAAATATTTTCTTCACACGTCCTATAATTAGTTTTATAGAAGAAACCAACATGAAAGCTTCTATCTTCATCTAGTCTCAATGTATTTGATCAGCCTTAAAACTAATGCATAATAATTAGATGACTATACTTTTGACATTTTTTGTAATTATTATTGTTGTTGTTGCCGTTTTTCCTGTTCAAGTTATTCCCTTCTTGCACAATATGATCATATTCTTCAGTTTGGGGATTTGATTTGTTTTCATCTGTCTCTTCACACACTGTTTTCCTCTCTTTCTTTTTCACTGTATTTCCCTCCATCCAGCCCTCTGTCTTTTAATCTACGGTTTAGTTCAGTCAGCTGGTTCTGAGGGTTTTTACCCCACTAACAGGTCCTGAAACACATCTGCATCTCTCCAGCTCTGATTTACAGCCCAAACTAAACGTTACTCACATCATCAGAACTAGTGGGAGTTGTTATTTGGAACACTAGAAGAAAATGGGATGTGATCAGGTCCTAACCATAGAATATGAGTTAGAAGACGATGTAAATTGTCTTATTTGCAGTTTGGAGGCTTGTCATTGACCATTTTCTTCCATTTCTACAAGTGATTTTCAGCTGGATTGAGATCCACACCATCTGCAGGCCGTGCCATTGACGTTATATGTCTTTCTTGAAGGAAAATGTTGACTTCCTTTGCCCTATAGCATGATGCATTATCATCTTGAAACACAAAGTCACCAAACGGCCTTTCAACAGATGGAATAAGAAATGTGCCCAAAATTGTAATATCAACGTCGTCATTTATTGAAGATGTAATGACTTCCGTCTCCTTGTGACTTTACCTGACATGCAGGCCCTTAACCAATTTAAATAAATAAATAAATAAATAAATAAATACATAAATAAAAACACACAATTGTGACTGTCTACAACAATTATGTTTCTTTGTATTTTCTGTGTGTGTGTGGTGCAGCAGGTAGTGTCTGTGTCTCACAGCTCCAGGGGCCTGAGGTTGTGGGTCCGAGCCCTGCTCCCTGTGACTGTCTGTGAAGAGTGGGTGTGTTCTCCCCGTGACTACATGGGTTTCCTCCTGCTGCTCAGATTTCCTCCCACTGTCCAAAAAACACAACATTGGTAGGTGGACTGGCTACTCAAAAGTTTCCTGGGTGTGAGTGAATGTGTGTCGCCCTGCAAAGTGTGTTCCTGCCTCGTGACCAGTGATTCCGGGTAGGCTCCGGACCCACCGCGACCCTGAACTGAATAAGCAGTTACAGACAATTTATTAATTATTTTTTTTTATTTTTTCTTAATGCCAGAGTGGTGATTCCATCATTTTTGCCAGGAGTTGCATGTGTGTCTCTGACCCTAACACTTTCTGACTTCTTTCCCCTCCTCTGTACCTTCTAGATTTCTCCTACTCCTTTTTTTGTTTTTGTTTTTTTTTAAATCTCATCTCCACTCTCTAAAACTTTCTATCACTCTCACTCTTTATCTCTGTCTTATTCCATATGCCATCTTCAGCCCCATATCTCTATAGTCATCTCTTTCTTGCAGACTTGAGTCCATGAATTGGTTAAATGCATGGGTCAAATTTCATTGCACTGTGGCACTAAGTCAAAGCACAAATTTCCCTCCCTCATTTTGGAGGGAGGCACCAGTCCTTCACAAGGCAACACACACACAGTCACATACACATTTTGAGTCGCCAGTCCATCTACCAAGGTGTGTTTTTGGACTGTGGGAGGAAACCCGCGAGGGCACAGGGAGAACACACCACACTCCTCACAGACAGTCACCCGGAGGAAACCCACGCAGACACAGGGAGAACACACCACACTCCTCACAGACAGTCACCCGGAGGAAACCCACGCAGACACAGGGAGAACACACCACACTCCTCACAGACAGTCACCCGGAGCGGGACTCGAATCCACAACCTCCACGTCCTTGGAGCTGTGTGACTGCGACACAACCTGCTGCACCACCCTCCTTTTATAATTTTTCTACCATGTTTTCTGTTTCTCTATCACTCACCCTTTATCCTCTACCACGTCTCTTTCAATTTCTCACTGCCCTCTCTCTCTCTCTCCATCGCCCTAATTCTGGTTTTCTGGCCACTGGGTTCATTTGGCTTTTTTTGGAAAAAGTTTATTTCTGGTCCAAACCTGGCCCTCAATGAAATGAGTCATTTTAATGAGTAGTGTATTTGAACTCAGCCGAGATGCAAACACCTTGACAGAATGAGATCGCACGCGCTCACACACAAAGAGCGGCATACAGCTGCTGAATGGAGAGATTAAAGTTGGCATTGTCGTGGAAAATGTTTGTCATCATCTCCAGCCTCGAGGCCATACAGCTGGACAAGGGAGGGAGAATGAGACAAAAGAAAAAAAAAACAAAGAGAGAAGGAAACAGCAAGTGTGAGAGAGAAAACGAAAATAGAGCTGGCACCTTTCAGACATGGTACTCGCCAAACTTCTGTGTAGCTGCTTTATGCCCCAAATGTATCATCTAATAAAAATGATCTTCAACAGAGACTAATAGACAAACTGTCAGGTGTAAAACCCATATGATGGCATATGAACAAAAAGGACTCATTAAAAAAGGCTTTATCCACTGGCTTTATGTGATCGACCTTTTAAGACCCTCTGAATAAATAGGTCTTACCTTTGTCCCATTAGGGAAATGTGGCAGAGGACCCTGACCTCCGCTCAGAATTTTCTTCTTTACTCCAGGATGTTTGAGCAGATAAGTTTCCTCCATTTTTTTGAGATATTCTAAATGTTTTGTCACTTGCAGCTTGAGGAGTCCTGGATGAGAGACAGAGAGAGAGAGTGAGAGAGATGCGTCTTTTGCACTCTGTTAATTACCAGGCTGAAGCAAAGAGTGTGGGGCAGCTCCGGTGAGCCTGGCTGCTTTCTGACAGATGGCTGGATTAACAGGTTGAGGATGGCCACTTTAATCTGCCTCAGTTAATCCCTGAATCTTCAGCTTAATTCCAGAGGAGAAGCAGAGGGCCAGGTTACTGAAGGCCACGGCTCTCAGGATCCTGAAGTGCAAGACTGCTCAGGAAAGTAGAGCTTCTAGAAGGACAGACATTTGGAAAGTACAAGGCTTTATAATTCAAGTGAGGGTTAACAATGGCATCAAGAAAATCTCTTGAAAGTTCCTCTCTGTATCTCAGCGAGCTGTTGTCTGTCTTAGACAACGAATCAAACAAGGAAAGACAAGAGATTCATAACTCTCTGAAAAGTGGGACACCAGGTAAATGTCATAAATTTATACTGTTTCAAGATCATATGGTTTGCATTTATAAAACACTGACACCGCTCCATCTGAATATTAAAGTCACGTCCCCGTTTCTCCAACGATTGTCCATTTTATCCGCTCCACTACCCATAAAAGTGCATTCTATAATTACAGACTATCTGTCCATCTGTTGCATACATTGTTAGCTCCCTTTCACCCCATTCTTCAATGGTCAGCAGACCCACAAGACGACCACAGAGCAGGTGCTGGATCGTTCTCGAAACTGCAGTGAAACTGAATGCGGTGTTGGAATTTTACTGAGTAGCACCGGTTTTAAGTGTAAGACAGAAGGTCATCTGTTGCTGCTGTAGAACTATAAAATGCACCTGTATAGTCAGTGGAGCTGATGTTTTTTTACTGTAATAAAAACATATTTTTAGTTGAATAAGGTTCTTACACCTTAAACCAAAAGTGGTTCCAAAGGTGTGTGTGTTTGGGGTGGAGCAGGGCCGGTTGGGGGAGCAAAGCAAATGCATGTCACTTGTAATTCCACTGTAAAGCTGATTTGTGAAATTGCGTTCTTTTCAATTATTACAGTGTGGTCTGGAAGTAAAACCCATGTACGTAGGTGTTTGAGTGTTGGGGGCCTTGAACATATTCTAATGTACAAATGGGGGCCCTGCAGAAAATGTTTAGGAACCACTGCATTAAACTGGATAAATATCTGTAGACACAGAGATTCCATAGCCTATCTGTAAATGATCTGCAAAAAGTACCTTAATTTTTGTTGATTTTTATTTTAGTGCATCATTTGAACAAAGCAGCTGTCCTTCACATTGTGTAAATTTCATGAAGAATCAATAGAAATGCTCCATTACATACAAAATTAAATCTTTTTACACTGACATCCACAGAAATTTGAGGCTCCTGTAAAATTATTATTTTGGAGAAACACGTTTTCATTGGACAGTGATGATATGCCACTAATAAAAATTGGTTTGTAGTACATTTCACGAAGCTTTAATGCAGTTATTAAAGTAAAATTTTGTGTTACATCTGTGAGTTGTTTATTTGAAGTAAGAAAAAAAAGCTGGATGAACAGCTTCTAAACGTGCATTAAGATGTGATTAGTTTTACCATGGACATGGCGTAATGTAATTATTAGCAGAGTAGTTTTAGACCGGTCGGATAAAACAGTCATTTTTCCTGAGTGCACACTCCAGTTTCAGGAAAGAGTCCGGTGCCTTTTACCTACTGTAAAACGAGCAGTAAAAATAACCCCGAGGTCACATTAATCCTGTGCAAACTGAAAATGGGGGAATATTCTGACACATCCTGTGATAAAGGAGTTTTTGGCGGGTTTTCTCAACAACAGGGGCGCTGGAGGAGACATGTACTCTAATGAACGACCCAAATCAGTCATTCCACTACGTGCCGACCCTCACGTGTTGAACAGGTCACAACACTCACATCCAAAAGATGATCTAAAGGATCACTCAGAGGAGAGAAATGTCTCCTAGCAGCAGCTTACATACGTGTTATGAACGAGTCCTACTCATTAAATGGTTTACGATAAAAGCTTTAATAAATGTGAATAACTATGAAATACTATAAGATTAGGTTGTTGAAGGATGGATATTTTTCGGTGGGTGGACTGTGCTCAGAACAGCAGTGACAGTCTTAAGAACTCTAGTAGCAGTGCTGTCCCACATTTTATAAAAGATGCACAAACACATATAGATCCACTATCACGTGTAAATCGAGTAGCGAGTCCCATCTCTTATTTACACCAAGATTTCTTACCCAGCGCAAACCCATCATAAACATTACTGACGTTCTGTGGTAAAATGACATTACCCACATGGGTTGTACATTAATTACATACCACTGTCATCTTCTTATAGAACGTTTTAAAAAGGAACACCATTTTAGCACTGCCCTGCCAGCTTAGTACAGAAATTAAATTATTTATACACACACACACGTTGTTAAATTATATTCATTAAAATACGAAATGTAATAAATCATGTATTTAAAAAAAAGACAGTAATGTGTTTACTGGTCAATAGATTTATTCAGCAGTAAAAAAACAACAACACAAAATATAGCAGGAATATTTAACACTTCAACAGAAATAAACTCCAAAGAACTGCCCGAATGGTGTTAGATTTAAATAAACAAGTTCAAATGCAGCCACCTGGCTTCCAGCATTTTCTTCATTGAAGAGTGGACATGGAAATGTGGTGCTGCCCCCTGGTGGTCACTTCTCGATCAGTGAGTCCAGCTGCTCCTGCAGAGAGGCCAGCTGTTGGAGCAAATAACGAGACGAGAAGTGATTGATGGCTCACAGTGCAGCTGTAATTGAGAACTAAGTGGAGAATGATTAATGAGACTTCCGGTGTTATTTGTTCTTTTATGTCTGTGCATCAGATCAAGCGTACACAAACACCAGAGAGAGGCTAGTATTAGGGCAGAGGTCCACACGAAATACAGCCATTTAATTGGTCATACATCAATATTGTGGCAGGAACATTTAAAAACAAAAATTCAGAACAGAGTGCACAGGAAGCATGATTCTTTTTCTTTTAAACAGGCAATTCCTCAACAGCTTCTTCAAAGGTTCAAGACCAGTCCCCAGGCCAACACTTAAACACACAAATGCACTGAACTACCACTAAACAACAACATGTCCTTAGCAGAGGGGCTTGCTGGGAGCCACTTAGCATAGCCCCATTCATTTAACTTCCCACCAGTGTGTGGGGACTGTGGCAGATGCAAGGGGCCCCAACATCAGTTTACCCACAAAGACGTGCATGATGTGTTGCCCTCTCAAATGCCGATGTGCCTTAAGGCCAGAGCATGCTGACCGGATCCTATACATTTTCAATGGGAACCATCGACTCCATGGGCTGCACTCACGCCCTCATGTTGCCAGCTGAAACAGGGGTAAGCCCTTTGCTGCGGTGGAGCAGTGTAAGAGCAGTCAGACTTCTCCATGCCCAGTTGCATCCACTGAAACACAACTCGCGCATCCCTGGTTACCATAGCACATCACTGATTCCAAGGCTTTGCTTTTTTCTTTTAAAAAACAAGGACTTTTTCATAAATTCTTTGACAATGGCATCATTTTGAACAGTGGAGAGAGAGAGTAAGGACCTCTTGGCAGATATGTGGGAGGCAAAAAAGACGTTTTCATATCATGAGAACACGATTAACGCCGGTTCTGTCATTTTCCAGTTCATGACAGAGACAATAAGATCCTTCTCTTGTATTTCCTGCTCCTTTGAAGACGCCATATGACTCTTCAAGAGCAACAACAGTTTTGTTTCATTGATTGGCCACTGAATTTTTTTTTTTCCCAAACATTCAAAAACATATGCCATCTCCACTTTGTGTGTCTCTGCCTGCCAGAGCTTCTTTGGGCTGAAAGCCGTCACGGGTACCTCTGTCTCTGCACAGTCCCTCCTGCAGCACTCTCTTCTGCCTGAACCACTGGTGACACTGTCATGCTCCACTGCTGCTGCTGCTGTCAACATTATCTGTGTTGCTGCTGTTGTGGCTGAAGACACAGTGCTATGCTAATTTGCCGTGAGGTACTAGTTGCCCACTGCATGTTCAGCTCCTCCAAAGGGTTGAGGGTTCCCTTCAGGGGCATATGGTGGGCCTTTTAATTAGTGAGGTTGCCTCCCCAAAGCTCCAGTCACTTCCACTGCCATGCTGTCATCTGCTAATGGAGAGAGTGGTGCTTCCACCCAGGTAAAATGCACTCGGAGGGATATCTACAAAATCCCTTGCCGTCACCACTTGATACCAGCAGGTGTTCTAGATGGACACTAACTAAGACTCACGTTCCAAGAACTGGATCCCTACATGGACCAAGCTGCTGCCTGCACTTCGTGGCCAGTCTTTCTCCAGTAAAAGATTTGAACTGGTCATTGCTCTAGTCATTCCTATTAAACCGCATACCTTACCATACAGAAGAAACTTAAAGCATCAGGACTGACTTAAACATTACCTTGCTAACTTTGGAAAACAAAACATAAATTAACATATAGATTTATTTGCATTTCATTGCTATTTTGTCACTAAATTTATAAATAATAACGCAGGAACTTGCGTTCAAATAAAAAAAATATAAATAAAAAACTGTATTGAAATATATTCAAATCAGTAAATTCTTTCAGCCAAAACTGAACATTTCCACCACTGTCAAACCAACAGCAATCATTTTAAAATATTTAGTGTAAACAAAAAACACTTGGTCACACTTGAAAAGCTCCTGTGTCTGTGATTGTGAGTGTGTGTGTGAGAGAGAGAGAATGTGTGTGGTGCTGTTCGCCACCATGGTCACTAATAGCAACACCGTAGGAGAAATGCTAGCACAGGCTTCCAGTATCCGTAGTTTCAGGTGCTGCACTTCTTGATGGTATGGTGTGGTATATGGGGTACAAAGATAGTGGGGCCATTCTTCATCAGTGGAAACCTCAAGGCCACTGGATATGCGAAATTGCTACATGATGATGTGTTTTACTCTTTATGCACTGAAGCTGGCACGTTCCCTGAGTTTTTCCAGCAAGACCACCACCACATTATGGGTGTCAGGTCCGAGCATTCCTAGATGAACAGTTTCCTGGAAAGTGGATTGGTCGTCGTGGGCCAAGGTCTCCCGATCTGACCCCTAATTCCTAAACCTAATTCCAAATGTAGATTCTTAAGCAGAATATAATCCTGATAAATGTATTCTCTATACTGTTCATGGTGGTCTTTGGTGTGTTAGCAGGTTCTTGTTGCAAAGTAGTGTGTGGTCTTCCTCTTTAGAAAAATATATTTTAATGTGTAAGAAGCAGGTGTTCCTGTCATGTCCTATTAAAATATTTTATTAATATCATTACAAGCTTAATGTTTTACAATTCTGAGATTGGCCCATGTGTTTATTCACAGGAGTGTACATATGGTCTGTGTGGGATTTTACCTGTTCCATCTCTCGCTCTTCCTGATGTATAATGTCATTCAGCAATGCCTGAAAACGGTTCTGTGAGAGAGAGAGAGAGAGAGAGAGAGAGAGAGAGAGAGAGAAATGAAAGACATTGAATGCGTAAACTTAATGTATATTTTGTGTATTAAAAATATTATTTCTATAAACCTTTGCTCGTTGCAAATTATTTTATCCACTGAAATCTGGCTGTTCCATAAAGAGGTTATTCATTTTGTTTCAGACAGTAAGAAAAACTAAAGTAAAATCATCATAATATAGTTACTGTGTCTTTGCTGAAACCATGTGAGAGAAAAGCAATCCAGTCTACTGAGTCTGTCGCTGTGTTGTATCAGAATTCGTTTACACATCACAGCCATAAGCATGAATGAAACAGGAAGTTTGACAGGGGAGAGCTCATGTGACCAAATAAAATGTTTTAATGGTAATACAGTAAAGAAAGTCCACATAAATACTCAGCAAGACAACACTATTAAACAGTACCATACTAACAATACAATAATACTCCTGGTAATTTGCTTCTTAAAGAAATAATGCCCTGCCATTGGAATAAGACACATACTCTAAGTTAAAAGACTGAATATTCTTGTATTCTTACAACAATATTATGAAAAATATTAGACATACTGAATGAATGGATTTAACATGTTGCCCAATATGATATTGTTTGCATTGTTTTAAGAGTGGATTAAAGAGAGAATCTCAGAGACAGGAATTAGATTATGGCTGTTTGTGTTGTACATTATTTGCGTGGGCCAGTGCTCTTTTCTCTACACTTCTGTCTGTCTGAAGTTTGACGCTGCATAGAAGGGCTTTTCTGATGAGCATGACCTTTCTCTGTTCTTTCTGATTGCCACAGCATCGTTCGAGGCAGAGCCAAAATGACACAGTGAAACCACACGCATCCCTGTGTCCTTCAGCCTTTAAAATTCCCCAGAGGACTGGCTGGCAGAGACCAGGATTTTCATGCATTTCTGAGAGTTATGCAGATAAAAAGGCTGATGGCAAAGAATGCAATATTTATGCTTTGAGGAAGAAAAAAAAAAGAAAAAAAAGAAAAAGAATGGCTCAAGTTGCCTGAAGTACTTAAGCTTTTATTCAAAACAATTTTAAAAGGTTACATGGCACATAAAACCTCGCGGGCTGTGTGTGGGCCTAACAGACCTGTTACATAATCGTTGGATAGCAGTCTTTTGGGATAAAATTACAACAACATTTTTTAATGATCAAATAATGTTTATTATCAAAATTGTAAAGAGAAAACAATAATGAATATTGTTTGAGTATTACTGGTATGCGTTATACTGGTATGCTTTACAGACAGGAACTATAGTTAAATAGTTAACAGTAAACCATAAATCACAACTGTTTATATGACAATCATCAGCTGAAATGTCATAAATATGATTGTGAAAGATGTGATCTGATTAAGCTGTGACTGTCTGAGTCTCTGTGTGCACATGCACAAGAAAGACGAATTACATTTCTGTCTATGTCTTAATCTATTTTGGGATGTGCACTGCAAACCTGTATGTGGGTTATGGATCTATTTAATCATTATTAAATATGAGAGCTACTGTAAATATGGGGGGATTAGAATGGCAAAGTCAACCACCATCTGCTCACTCACTCATTATCAACCCTAAGAAATGCAGAAGTTGAGCCAAAAGTGACAGCGACCAAGAGCGTTAAAGGATTAACATTGGCTAGGGCTGTGTGATATGAAAGGATTCAGAAGTGATGCAGAGTTGGCTTAATGAACAATGCTTTTCTTTTTGCTTTTGTTATCTGAGATACTCCAATCTTATCAACAATTAGAGCTAAATCTGAAAGGATGGTTGTAAAGCACAAACAGTACATACAGGTTTTGATGGAGCTTGCTACTGTATTCTATATTCGCAAAAATGCCATTTGCTGATGACAGCAAACAATCTAAACAGCTACAGTCCATCTACACTTATATCAAGTGTTTTATTAGTTGCTAAGTCATTGTGATTTATTTCCATATCACTGCACCTCACAGAAAGCCTTTTGACTCTAGTTTCTCGGTTTTTCACTTTTAGGATGGCTCGATTAGAACATATTCATGGGTCACTGTTTTTCAGCTACAACCAATGCATCTTAGAACCAATAGCACAGATTTATGCTTGCGCTTTTGATAATGATCTAACAAAAAGTTTCCAGAGAGTAATTGTCCAAACACAATTTTCGGTTGCTGAGGATTGCAGTGAAAAATGTCTAAACTTGTGTCAAATGTTTCAAAAGGTCTCTACAGGTCAGATTGTCAAGCTACAGCCACCATATTTGGCACAAACATAGAACTAGAAGCGTACATTAGTGCTTTAGGCTTTTTGAACCAACCATAATGTATAGTATTTCATAAAATTATCAAATATTAATTGGCTGAGAGACATTTCAGGAGTGCCAATTTTACACGATGATGGCACTCTGACCGAAGCTCCTCAGGTATCATTCTGCAAAATACATGTAACCTAGCAACGATGCCAGTGCTTACAAGACATTTCAAGAATGCCCAAGAATGATTCACAAGCATGACAGAAGTACTCAAGCAAGCAAAGAATGTATTTTCTACTTTATAAACTGTCATTAAAAATTATTAGTTTAATGAAGTTTGTTTCAAACAAAAAGCTGCATAATGCAAATCTGAATTCAGTTTCATAATACAGAAGAGTTAGAAGTGGGTGATAATATATGCTTCTGAAGGCATATGATGCCATAAAGTGAGTACTGCACTACTGACTGTTATCACTGCAGACTGGCAGAACTGCTCCTGATGTATAACGTTCTGTACTTTGCAACTCAGTTCTAATGGGCACATTAAGTAATGGGATTTGGGCCAAAGTGTCCTAGAAAAAAAACTCATGGACATATATAATTCTTACAACAATCTCAAAATGAATTCAGCTGAAAGTGATTTCAGTGGCCAATTTTCTGCAGTGTGTGTTGGTGTTGTTTGTGAAGGGCTTGCCTTTAGAGCCTGGTTCTCCACCTTCATGATCAAATCTTCTTGCTGTTTCTTGCGAGCGCGAGTCTCCTGCAGCTTGGCCTTGACGCTGTTGATCTGCACCTGGTACTCCATTACTGTGGAGTAGAATTTCAGAGTGAGTGTTAAAGCCTCTCCTCAGAGAGAGAAAGTAACAACTACAGCCCTTAGATCTGCACAAATATGATCCACAAAAACATGAATTCCTAAATCTCCACAGTTCACACTCAAGCCGTCAGGAGAATTTTCCAACTGAATGTGACTGACAACTTTGACATTTTCATCCATTACATTTCTCAGGGTTGTTTTTCCCACCCTGTGTTTTTAGAATACAGAGGTCATAAACATACCAATATGATTAATGTTGTTGCAAAAGCAGCTGCACAAGGGGGGGCTTTAGCACTATTTAAAACCCACTTCTGCTCATTGCTCTTCACTCATGGGCTCTAGAGCTGAATTCAACTGCGGTTCATTAGGTGCCAAGACGGGACAATCTGAAGAGGACTGTTTAGCCATGGTTAGAAAGGTGCGGTGCTGTTTAATCCTTGTGACTTTTTGACCAAAACTTATCACGGTAATTTCATTAAGTCACTGGGGAAGTGTTTTAAATTGTAGATAAAGGGGTATATGTCATGTCCTTTTTTAAGATGTTTTCATTCCTTAAGATGGTTTTGAAACTACGACTGTAGGATGATGAATGTGATTATTTTTGGTGTGCGACTCTGTGTGATGATGCATGATTTTATGTGAAAGTGTGGGTTATGGTAAGTGTCAGTGGTGGAGCAGAAAGGTCCCAGGTGTCCAGCTGTATATATGAATAGAGATAGAAAACATTATTACACACAGTTATTGGTTATGTCTGTCTGGGCGTCAGGTGGTGCAGTGCTGGGATTTCAATCCAATGTTGTAATCAATTTTTCACAATATTATTCAATCAATAACACACCAAGTAAACGACAGGATCAGGGTGTCTGATGCTCTTCACTAAACCATTCACTTTACCATGCCCTCTGGTTCAAATACAGAGTTCAATTAAAGTTTTAGTTCAGTTATAAAACTTTGAGAACAAGTAATGGTAGAAATAGCTAATCTGTCCTAATTTATTAATTGATTTTCAAAACTTTCTTGATTAATTTATAAGCACAGGCCCATCCATGGTACAGAGTTCAACTGAAAAGTTGAGTAAAAATTGTGATGATAATACACAATACCAATCTGGTTGTTTCTGTCATTCTCGTCCCTTCCTCCATCAGACTCGTTGAGTTTTTCATTGAGCTGTCCAACCATATCATCCTCTGTGTCCACAATGTTAAGGTCTTCATCTTCATGTCGATCGCCTTCGTCTTCCTCGTCCTCACTGCTGCTGCTAATGTCGTTAAAAATCTCACGCAGTTCGTCACGTGGAGCTGGACAAGAGAGAGAGGAAAGAAGAGTTCCTGACCTCACTGAAAAGATGTAGGAGAACACATCCAAATATTACAGATACCTTGAACACGCTTGTAACTGTAATCATTTAGCACCATAAAATGTGAAATGTTTATAATAACAAAACATTATACATTGCATCATATCTAAGCAAGTCTTAAAATATTCTTCCTCGATCTTATAATGAGAAATATTTAATACAGTAACTATATTTAAAATGTTTTCCATTAATGAGAATGTTTTCAGCGTATGTACGGTTGTGTGTTCTTTTAGCCAATTGTACCTGAGGAACCATGACCCTTGTGTCCAGAGGTTCCAGGTGAGGAGTCCAGATTGGAGAGAGATAAATTATTATCGGTTTCTTTGGTCTCATCCTCAGCGATCACCTCCCATCCTTAGAGCTGTGTCAAGGCAAATATACAAACAATCCAAAATCCTCTTCATTAAACACTTGCTATCTTAAAGAAGCAAGAAGTCCTGTATACAACATTAAATAGCAAACAAAAGTTTTACAAATTCTACTAAATTATAGAATCAAATTGATTTGCAGTTTTAGAAAAAATGTTATGCTCTATAAAGTGTGTACAACTTATACACACTTATGGGCAACCATTACTGAAGTCCACAGATGAACTAGAAAGGCCAACATAAGATTTCACACAATCCACTGCAATGCAACAAAAGTGATACAGATGATTTACAGGTAAACTCTTTGATTTGTGGACACCTAATAAGCCAACATTTCTTCTAAACGAAGGGTTATAATGAGACGTTTGCTCCTCTCTACTGCTGTGACAGCCTGTACTCAACTGTGAAAAAATTACACTAGATATAATATTGCTGTGGGGCTTTGCATTTATCTACAAATATGTTTGAGGGGTCAAGTAGTTGTTTTATGATAATACTGGATCACAAACACCACTCCAACTCATTTCAAGTAAAGTTTTAGTTTCAGAGAACACGTAGTCCAATCATAGCCTAATGCATGAGGCTTTGTTTCTGTGACCCACACTCGACATTTTTCCTGGTGACGTAGTCTCATGTGGCTTCTCCAAGTGTTCTCTCTACTGAATGTGTGTTTTCATATTAAACAAGCTGAATTCATTGATTAAAAGGATTGTCTAAAAAGACACAATGCATACAGAAAAAAGTCACAGATTATTGGGTTGAAATCTTGACAGCTGTGAACATGTGGAAGCAAAGTCAAACATACAAAGAGAACGGTGTATGAAAGGATACGGACACTAACAGCCTCAGAGTCTGTGCTCAGGAGCCTCTTCACCTCTTTCTCAACATCAGGAGACTCAATGTACTGCAAAACAAATCAGATTAGATTTCAGCTGCAAGGAAACGCTTTCTCTAAACACCCCGCACACACACACATTAAACCACTAATAGAAACAGCTGGCTGCATGCCAGAGAGAACATTAGCGATTAAAAATGGAACCTAATCAATAGCTAGCTTCACGTTAAAGGTGATTTATTCAGGAGGCTGAGAGAGGACTTCCCTCTAACTTTGCCTTTTCGTCATTTCCATCAAAGCAGCTTGTAAAGTTGCTTTCATTCCTGGCTCGAGGGACAAATGAAGACAGAAGGTTTTATTTATATGTAAATCGTAGTTTTAGCATCAATCCATTTTTCTTCCCACTCAGGAAATATACATTTTGTTTAGTTTGTGAGGGCTAAGGAAAGACTGCAAAATCATCAAAATTAAAATAAAAGAAACAACAGTTGGTGGGAGGAAAACACTGGGAAGGAGCAAAGAAACCAGGTTACCTTCTTCTTTGCTGTCTTTCTAAATCGCCTCTTTCTGGTGTTCTTCAGAGGGCAGGTTACTGTAGGGATTGGAGTGTGTGTGTGTTTGAGAGAGAAAGAGAATTCAATATTAAAAGGGTTTAATGCATCACTGACAAGTGAAACCCACAGAATCTCGACTTCTACTCTTTAAATCACATTACATATGTGTGGTTACTGTATTATTAGGGACATTTTATTAAATGTTTAATTGTTTTATTTTAAATATTGCTCCAAATGTTCATCATTTATTTATTGCTAATCACCCCCGTTAGATAAGACTCCACTAATAACACACAATGCCACAAGCACATGGAAAATGCCACCATTTCTTTTTGAACTGTAGCTGAGGAAGGCCAACTCTGATCTCTTGGACTTTCGCTTGCAGATGACTGAAGCATCAACATCAATTTATTGTTTAAGGACAATAAAAAAAATTGCCCTCAGGCTAATTTAGCATTCAGCCCTGGAGGAGAAGAAAGGAAACACGTACTGCCATGGTTCCAGATGAATTTTTTGTCTTTGTCCTTGTCTTTTTTCTTGCTCTTGGAGTCTACACTTCCAGTGGGCTCCTCTAGGGGGGGATAGAGGTCTCCATCCAGAGAGCAGACAAGCATCTAGCCGCAGAGAAATACAGGAAAGTACAAAACTACTTAGACTAATTAAGCCTGCTGGACATATTCTGCCAAAAATAGCTAGGCTTTATTCACACTTGTTATTCTTTATTTACATCATTCCCTACACAATACTGCAAGGCAAGGAAAAGCATAATTAAAACGTTTTTGCATATTTACACCCACACATACTTTTCCCCTCAAGGCTTATGTTACCTGACACACATCAGCAGTCTTATAAAATGTCTTCTTATCGACTGTTTTTAATGTCTCCAGGATGCAGGGAAGATCCACTAGTTTACATGCTAAAGGGACACGATCCACCCTCACGATCCCGTGACGGCCATCAGCTAGGAATTTGGAAATAATAAAAAAGCATTTCTTAGTCATTAAAATTGAATGATTTAATAGAAGCCTAAATATTATAAGCAACAAAACCAAGAAAGCAAATTTTCAAGAATAAAAAATGTCAAGCCATTGTTTAATTTGTTGTATCTGTAGAAACAGACATAAAACCACAAATATTTTAGCTTTTCATATTCAACACTGAAAAAACACTTGTTTAACTCTGCATTAAAATGTGTTTATTACTGAAGTATTGAGGTGTAGACTTTGTTTAATTCAAGGTTTTTTTTTTAGTTTTTTTTTTTTATTATGGCATGGGTCAAACTCAAACCCAGCCAATCGGCCCAAAACGTTACCATTTACCTACTTTAATAAATGCAACATTGATCAATATAATTTGGATTTTTTTCACAAAAGAAAAGACAAAAGCAAAACAAAAAACCCTCTTCAATGTCAAAGTGGAAAAAAAATCCAGACTTTTAAATAGTCAGTATTTAGTAGATGCAGCTTTGACCACAATCACAGTCTGTTTGGACAAGTCTCAGGCTTCCACTTCTGGACACTGCTATTTTACTCCATTCCTCTTTGCAAAACTGCTGAAGCTCTGTCTGGGTGCAGGTTCTCAGCCTAAACCCTACTAGACGAAGGTCTGGGTCTTGACTCTGCCACTCCAGAACATTCAGCTTGTTATCTTTAAACCATTTGTGTGTAGCTTTTGCTTTAAGCGTCTGGTCATTTTCTTGCTGGAAAATAGATCTTCTCTCAAGTGGTAGCTCTCTTGCAGACAGAATCCAATTGTCCTCCAGGATTTCACTATATTGTGCTGCATTGATTTTCCCCTCTACCTTCACAAACCTTCTATGGACTGCTGCCGAGAAGTGGCATGATGCTGCCACTGCCATCCTCCATGGTGGGGATAGTGTCTGTGGTGATGTGCAGTGTCTGGTGTCCGCCAAACCCATTTTGGTCTCATCAGACCAAAGAACCCTCTTTCATTTGACCTTTGGGGTGAACTGTATGAGATATTTAATATAAGCTTTTTTCAGCAGCGGCTTTCCCTTAGTCACGCTCACTTCCAGACGCAGAGGTCTTTCACCTACATTCACCTGACACTTAGTCACTGCTAAGTGACTAATTTTCCTCCATTCCTTTTTGCAAAACTGCTGAATCTCTGTCTGGGTTCAGGTTCTCAGCCTAAACCCTACTAGACTAAGGTCTGGGTCTTGACTCTGCCACTCCAGAACATTCAGCTTGTTATCTTTAAACCATTTGTGTGTAGCTGTTGCTTTAGGCGTCTGGTCATTTTCTTACTGCTATTTTCCTCCATTCCTCTTTGCAAAACTGCTGAAGCTCTGTCTGGGTGCAGGTTCTCAGCCTAAACCTGGTGCCAGTGGGGCAGTTGTGGGTTCAGTGCCTTGCCCAAGGGCACTTCAGCTGTGTATGTTCCCGCCGGTCTTGGAGATTGAACTTTCCGATACCAAGCCTGGTCCTCTAACCATGAGGCCATGACTGCCCAAATATTTATCTAATCACATATTTTACATTATATGTTTTTCAATTAATAGCCATAGAAATCATTCTTTATTTTGACAATAAAAGAGGTTTATTTTGGTAAATTCTGGTCAGGTAAACCAAATTATATCGATTCATTTAATATAAACAATAAAAAGGGAAATTGGCACTGATTTTTACACAGTGTTTGTGTTGTTATCAATCTAGGTAGCAATGTTCTAAGTGCCTTCTACAGGAAAGAACATGAATATTCTTTAATGGCCAAGTCAGTCACCTGACCTCAACCCATCTGAGAATGGTTTTCACTTACTGAAGACAAAACAGAATGCAATAAGGGCCACAAACTAACAGAAACCGAAGGTGGCTGCACCAAAAGCCTGGCAAAGTATCTCAAGGTCAAAAATCCTTTGGCGGTTTCCATGGCTTCCAGATTTCAAGCAGTCACTGAAAGCACACTATTTGTATCTAAGCATCACAAATAATTCTTATATATTTAATCACACCATATTCAGCTGCATTATTTAATGCATCAATTATGTTAAGCCCCTTGAATTAAAGAGGAATGTCTACTCAATCACATGTAGATTTTTTTGTTTCACACCCATTGTGGTAGTGTACAGAGATTTATTAAAATCATGTATAACCTCTTTTCAAATACTTCTGGACATGACAGTATTTTTATTGTTATACTTCTCTTTCATCCATCTACTTCTGAGCCCTTTATGATTTTGTGCACCTACCATGAAGCTCTATAGTCAGTCTGTCTTTGAGATTCATGCTGCTGGACTGGGCAATCTGTCTCACTGTGGAGGCGTATTCCTGAAGGAAGAGCCATTTGTTCAGAGTTAGTAATGGCCACTGTCTTGTTTTAAAGCAGACATTCAGTTTATCATACTGGGCAGGTTAGAAGAGATAAACAGCAGCACACAGGGATTGACTTTGTTAATTATGAAACCTCACACTGTGCACACAAATACAAAAAAAGTGAACATTATGGACCTCTACGACCAATTTGGCCAAGCTAACATTCACATAAGCAATGCCTTCCATTTCTAAAAATAATTCATTTCAACTAATTTAAATAAAGATTAAAATATCAGGTGTCACTGTCACACAGCTCCAGGATCCTGGGGATATGGGTTTGAGCCCCGTTTCAGGTGACTGTCTTTGGGCAGTGTTCTCACCGTGTCTGCGTGGATTTCCTCTGGGTGCTTGTTTCCTCCCACAATCCAAAAAAAGTAGGTGGTAGGTGGACTGGTGACTCAAATAGGGCCCATAAGTGTGTGAGTGAGTGAGTATCACCCTGCGAAGGACTGGCGCACCCTCCAGGGTGTATCCCCACCAAAAAACACCTTTTATAATATTATGAGGATATTCCCTCACCATTTGCTAGCTCTCCAATATTTTTAACGTGTTTATGAAGCCCCAGTGCCAGCAAATGGGTAAAAAAAATAGCGTCTTTATCCAGTATTCCAGGCTTTCTCTCACTTTGCTTTTGGCAATGAAAAGGTATTTGGGGTGTTTCAGACATAAAAAAATAGACCTCCAAACATTGAAAAGCACAAACCAAAATTAGGATATTACTCTATCCCTGGTCCATAGGTGAGTAATACTGACTTATTTTTGCTTTGTCGAATCTGAGAGAGCTCTAACTGTTTGAAAAAGTTAACAGACTGAAAACTAAACAACTCAAGTAACAAATTACTTTCTGTGGTCATTCAATCAGTGAACAATAATTTCAGCCGTATACAAAACAACAGTCATTTTCTTCCTCAAACACACCCTTCCACCTTAAAAGAGACAGAGCTTCTGAATGTAAACAAACCAGAGGGAACAGAGTTTCCCCACAATCATAGACATCCCCTTTAAGGCTAAGGAAAATTACACCATATTTCCACAGGTTTGTGGGCATCTGCTCTCCAAAATGTCTCCAAAATCTTACTTTTTTGAAAGGCTTTACACTAGATGGAATATTTCTGTTCTATTAATAACATTTCGCTATTCTTCTCATCACAGCGAACCACACAGACCACACAGGATAATGCTCAGCTGCTCAAGTGCATCTCATTTGCTGGTTTTCTGTACAGACTATATATATATTCATTATCAAAAACTAATATGAAATTAAGCTAACATAATAAAAACTTACTAAATCATCCAGAAAGCAAGTCTAGTTTTTAACTTTCACCTCCCTAATGTCAATTAGTCTGAAGAAAATGTTTAACTGACGATCCCTTCATCCACGCCACATGAGCATCCCTGCGTTTTGGTCACGATTGTTTTTTTTGTTTTTTTTTTCTTGCTGTGATTGCCATTTTGAGGACAGAGCGTCCTTCATCACTGTGCAGTACTAATGTACACTACAAAACAAATCTGAAAACTGAATACACCTATCTCAAACATAGCACATAACCATGCTTTTGAGAAGCATTTAAAAAAATTAGAAGCCTGCCATCTCTTCATGTAACAAGGGGTTACATGCTTCATAACAAGGGGAGAAAATCTGTTCTCTGCTATTAGCCATATTAACATTTTCACCATAAATTCTAATGGAACACTATGAGCACTTTAGCTTCCATTGTATTGTACTGCTCTCATGACTGAAAATGTGAGTTATTTATAAACAGATCATTTACAAGCTTCAGTAATTGGGTTTATTTATTTATATTTAAAACATGTTTTGTTTTAGCAAGTAAAAGACTACAAGCCCATTGGTGCACTAGTGCGTGTGTTTTCACTGCCACAGGTTGAATGCGGAAGGCACATTTAGTTGTGCAATGAAAAATAATTGCACATTTACATTAGTGCACTGTCTGGGTGTAGCAGTCTTAATTTTATTATCTGTAAACTGTACCATGTCGGGTGTATGGTGCTATTAGGAGTGTAGCCCCAGCATCTCCTGGCTGACAGCTGGGTAAACAGGGATCTGTTTAAAAATGTGATGTGGAAAAATGGTTCAGGGTTTCTCACTTATTTTTATTTATTGTATGTTTCTGTGTAAAGAGTAAGTCCTGTAATTGTAGCTACTATTCACAGTGACACCACATGAAATGCAAGACAAGGGCACTCCAAAAAAGATTTGTAGCTTTTCTGTGTGCCTCTGTTGTCTGTGCCTCCTCAGTGCAGGAGGTTTGTGTAGTTTCTTTCTCAAGGCACGCCCCACTTTATTCCAGATCTTCAGGGTTCACCTCTCTGCTATGATGTCACCAGGCGTGAAGAATTAAAAAGGCTGTCTCCGCTTCAATAACACTTTCTGCCTCTAGTTCTTTTTCTTGATTAAACGTCCCCTGTCCTTTGTGGAAACGTATGATCCTTGTGTATATTCTGAGCTTATTCTCACTTGTACCATTGTTGTATTAATTATCTACATTGTATGCTCTCAATTAATATTAAGTGAGTACTTTGTGAAGGACATAGTAAGACAGAGTACAGTACCCTAATGTGGAGTACAGATGGGTATAGCCACTTGTGTATTATAGGGAGGAAGTGAGCTCTTACCTGAGGAAGCCGCAGAACAAACTGATTCTCCAGCTCATGAGGGGCATCCTCTTTACTTTTGGAGCCAACTTTTCCAACTGGAAAAGAGGAAGAATGTTTAGGAAACTGTGTATTTACACTTAAATAATGCAATATCTACAGGAATCTATCAACTAGAACCTACACAGTAGTATGACATGGAAAAGGAGGGTATCTGAAAAACAGGTGTATGTTCCGTGTGCGATGTCACAGCTTCAAAAATTATTGTGTGGGTTTGATAGCATTCTGCCACATAAACCTTAGAATGGTCATGTACTAATTTGAGAAGAAGAACTCCAGGAAAAAAAACCCCCAAGAGTAATTCTCGATACTGGGATTTTACATCTCTCAGACCCATGGCCTGAGGTTTCACAGACACATGCTATAATTAACGTTACATCTCTGATACGACCTTATTTTGTGAGCTAAAGCAGTCAAAACTCTTATAGATTGGCCCACAAACATATGACAAAAAAGAACATCCCTATTCCTACCTTTTGCTTTTGATGTCATCCTTGTCTTGCTTTTGTATCTGGACGTGAATTTACATTGGTATTTTAACGACTCCCTTTTCCGAGAGAAAGAAAGAGAGAGAGAGAATGTACAAAGAGAAACACAACCGAGGGCAGAAGGGCAGAGAAAAACTATGTGAAATAAGTTAGCTATTGTTTGGTAGTTTTAGCCCATGGTGTTAAAATAATTACGTTATCAGCTTGATAAGTTTATCAGAAAGCGAGCAAAATACGATACAAAACGAAAAACCCTTCAGCTGTTATAAAGATAAAAACACATTAAATTATCTGGTTACCTCAAAAAGAGCGCTTCAGCTAAGCTAGTGCTAACAACATTAGCTTCTACCAATATCTAGCTCGTATGTATTACCACTTAATATAATATTGCGGGAGTTTTGAGCGCAAAATACTTTCAAATAAACATATGGCATACAACTACTACGTAAAGCAGCTAAAAATTACAATTCTGCTAACGTTCACGGGATCAGAAAATACCACTTCACCACTGTCGGCAGTAAGGCTTTCAGCTCCTTCTGTGGGGTGTGTTCCAAACGGCTCCTTGCTCTCTACTTCCTCCTCCCTAGGTAGGCGATTAACGGCTTCTAAGCCCAGTACTGTACCACCAATACTATATATCTCCCCAAGTATTTTGCCAAATTGTATTCAGATATTTTCATTCATTCATATAGTCGAGGTTCGCTGTGTGTTCAGAACCTACTCATAGAATCATTGTGCCTTTCAACATGTACGTTTATATATATATATATATATATATTTTTTTTGAGGAAAACAGGACCAAAAAGAAACCCATACAGGCACAGGGAGAACATAGTAACCCCAGTCACCTCGAGGTAGGGATTGTGGCAGCGCCACTACACCACCCTCTCCAATTGTTTCTAGTCTCCAATTCCATAATTCCTTTTAAATATTCCATAATTGTTTTTTGGAAAATAATTTCAAAAGTTAAAAGAATAAAGATAGTATGTCAAAAATGTATTCACGATTAATAAAGTCTTGTCTTAATGCCATATGATTCCTGTGTGTAATATTTAGCACACACTTTGTTTGTAGGGTCCATAGTTTAATGACCTATGAAGTGCACGATGTAGAGTGTAGAGATGTGGAATTAAACCAGGTTGAGTTATTGCTGTCTGTGAGCCTCCTGCCTCCTGCTGGTACAGTGTTAAAACTACATTTACTGATTTTTTTATTTATTTATATATTTATGTAATTTGAGAAACCAACGATAAATTAAGCAATGACCCGATAAATTAGTTGATTAATACTGATTGTAAAACACTATAAAATGAATGTGATAAACAAATCTTCATATCAACAGAAATATAAACTATAAAAAGATATACGACCTATGAGCCCTATATGCGCATGCGCGTACTAAGTTCTATTCTACATAATAATGACGTGTAGCCTTTCTTTTTTCATAATGAGTTAATAAAATGCTAGATTTGGAATCATTTGGATCTAAATACAAAATGTGTGTTTTATTCAAGTTTTTTTTAATTGTTTAAAGATGATAGAATTCACTTATTAGCGCCTCTGAAATTTATGGGTGTTTTATTAAGAATTATTACTGCAACACATACGTGAATATAACGTTAATGATATCGAGTCAAACTAAACCAAATGCAGCGCACAATGTCGACACCAGGTGGAGACAAACTCGAATGTCAATTTCGTGACGCTGTTCCCTTTATTTCGCATAGTTCACATAAATGTTTAATTACTAAACTTGAATACATAGTAATCGTTTCAAAAAACTGTCTGGACACTGTTTATTGTATTTGTAACAAAAATAAATGACGTTGACTGTGTTTTATAAATGAAATGTAATATCAACTCCACTGATGGCAGAGGAAAAACAGATTTCTCTTAATCTTAGTGCTCTGTTCGGACACGGTATAATTTCGGCTCGAAACTCGCTGTTACCATGTGTTCTTAGTGAGATATTGTGCAGTCATAAATAGACACATGAATATAATAAGAAAATGTTGGCCACTATCTAAGCTCCCATATGGTCTAGCGGTTAGGATTCCTGGTTTTCACCCAGGCGGCCCGGGTTCGACTCCCGGTATGGGAATGCAAGCTTTTATTTTTGTATGAACTGTACTTTACAGCTACAACAGTTTATAGATATATCCATTAAAATTAAAGAATTATACCGGCGCTGTACACAGGTTGCATACAAATACAGCAGATAACAGCAGCTTGTTCCCTAGGGAAATTTTAGAGACGCCACACATGACCTGGTTGACTGCAAACCTTTGGCCATAAATTACAAACCATCCCGGTACAGACCAGTGTGACCAGACGTCCTCTTTTACCCGGACATGTCCTCTTTTTTAGACTTAAAAAAATGTCCGGGCGGAATTTCACAAACGTCCGGCATTTTGTTTTTCTAGAGCTTACATAGAATTTTCGAGAAGCGTTTCGTTCACAAACTAGTCCCGCCCTCCCCTACTTCGATTGGTTCGCTTGAGTGAGAAGGGAGCGTGGTGAATCTTCTGATTGGACGTTCTGATTGTAGAGCTACCGTTATTGGTCGATAACCTTCTCTGTAATCATTTAATTGGTCAGTCTGCACGTCAGTAGTCCTTGTCTACGTCAGGCAAAGCTCATGTACCCACCCTCATCTCGAGCAGCTGTGCCGAAACGGAACTGTAAATTCTCGGATGAATTAAAAAATAAATTCCCATGTTTTCCCATGTGTAGCAAATAAAGGTGTAAAGGACCTAAAAGCACACATAGGTTCAGCTAAGAATACAACGGCAGCGAGGGGCGGGGCGAGAGCTCATCACCCCCCCCCCTCCTCTTTTTCACCTTCTCAGACCTGGTCCCCCTAGTACAGACTAGGACTAAAAATATTTGCTGACGGAAAAATTTGCATCTTATTTTATTTCTGGACGCCTCTGTAATTTGTATGCAGGCAAATTAGTGCAATGACTGAACAAAAACAAAACCATGAAAGTCTTTTGCCCACCATCGATTAACTGTATTTTCACAAGCATCACTGATATTTCAAAAACTAATTAATATGAGTCCAAAATATGTATATTATTCTTATTAGTAATCCTCTAGAATAATGTAGATTTGTCGATATTGTCAGGTATTTAAAATAATATATAAATAAAATAACATATAATCAATTTTAATTAATTGCCAAAACACTAACACCCACCCACCTTGTATCTACACTCACTGTCCATTTAATCAGCTCCACTCACCGTACAGGAGCACTTTGTATCTCCACAATTCCAAACTGTAATCCATTTGTTTCTCCGCATACTTTCTTATCTCCATTTCACTGTGTGTGAATGTTCAGGAACCCCACAGAGCAGGTATTTACTGTGTCTTTACTGGAATTCTGTGAAGCTGCTTTGTGAAAACATCACTTGTAAAATGCGCTATACAAATAAAGTTTGATTTGAGGTATGATTTGGGTGTTGGTTCCTAGTGCAGCACTTTGCTCCCAGTGATTGTGGGCAGGCTCCGGACTCACCGTGGCACTGAATGGATGAGCCGCTAAAAACAATGAATGAATTAATGATTGTCAGTGCAGCAGTGACACTAACACTGAGGTGGTGTGTTTGAGTGTGTTGCTGTGTGAGTGTGAGTGGATCAGACACAGCTGGGCTGTTAGAATATTTAAAGCCCAGAGTGTCACTGCTGAACTAAGAATATTCCACTAACCAACAATATCCAGCCGACAGCGTCTTGTGTCCACTGAATAATGACAGCCAACACAAACTGAGCTACTGTGTCTGACTTTAGATATACACACAATATAGGTGTGCCTAACAGAATAAATAGTGAATGGAAACTACTGCGGATTGTGATCTACGCATACCAGACTAACACATCACCACCACATCAGTGTCACTGCAGCACTGAGAATGATTCCCCACCCAAATCATAGCTGCTCTTGATTGTCGTATGAGGTTCTGACCATTGAATATTGAAGAGCAGATGAAATCGGGATGATAAGAGTCGGCAGATTGGTGGACTACAATCTGCAATTGTAGAACTACAAAGTGCTCCTGTATATAGTCCATTTTATCAGGTGCTCCAATCACTTTCATGGCCACCGGTGTATAAATCCAAGCAGCTGGGCATGCAGACTGCAAACATATTTGAGAGAATGGGTCGTTCTTAGGAGCTCAGTGAATTCCAGCATGGTACCATGGTATGATGCCACTCGTGCAGTCGTGAAATTTCACAATTGGAAGCCATTGTGAACGACAGCAACTCAGCCACTAAGAGGTAGGCCAAGTAAAATGACACAGCGGGGATATCAGACGCTGAGACACAAAGAGCGCAGAGATCAACACCTCATGCCTTCAGATTCGCTCAAGAACAGCACCTAGTAAGCTTCATGGAATGGGTTTCCATGGCAAAACAGTTGCATCCAAGTCTTACATCACCAAGCGTACTACAATGTGTTGGGTGCAGCAGTGTAAGGCATGCCCCTTAGTTCCAGTGAAAGGAACACTTAATGCTTCAGCATACCCTGAGATTTTGGACAATTTCATGCTCCCAAATTTCTGGGAAATGTTTGGGGACGGCCCCTTCCTGTTCCAATGTGACTGTGCTCCAGTGCACAAAGCAAGGTCCGTAAAGACAGGGATGAGCAAGTTAGTTGTGGAAGAACTTGACTGGCGATAGAACACCGATAGAACACCTTTGGGATGAATTAGAGTGGATGTTGCGAGCTAGGCCTCGTCCAACATCAGTGTCTGACCCACTAATGCGTTTCTGGAAGAACTAACAAAAGTTCTGATAAACACACACCTCATGGAAATCCTCCCCAATACAGATTAAACTGTAATAGCCACATCCTACTAAACCCCGGGGATTAAGACTGGGATACAAGCGAACAATTTTGTCAATATACGTATGTGTTATATATATGTAGTTATTCTGTGCCATGGAACCAGAATACTTCGTGTGATGAGGGATTTTTTGTGTCCAAAAGTAAAGAAATGATTTCCTCAGCAAAGACTCTGAGCAGAAACGCTCCCCAGTGTTGTTTCTTGTCTGAGCCACTGACACTAACTCGAGCTCTAATATTTGAACCAAATCGTACTCAAGTGTACTCCCTGGTTTTGTATTTTGAAAGTGTTTATGTATTTGTGCGGATCCAGGGCCTGTCCTCTGAAGGCTGTGTGTGGAACACTGAGGGAGCGCTGTCCAATCAGATTCGAGGGAAAATGTGAGTGCGAGGAATTCCCCACGCGCCGCCTTCCCGTTCCAGCGAAAACAGAGGGACCTTTCCCGGAGATACGAGCACGAGACACGGAGAGCAGAGCGCGCGAGCTGAGAGAGAGAGAGAGAGGGAGAGAAGTAGAGGAAAACAAGAGGAGTATTTGTAAACGGAGAGAAAGGTTCCAGAGCCCTGAGGAGAATGTCTAATCTCTCTGGAGCAGTTTATTTAAGGTGGACATCGCCTTTCCATCTCTGACACTGTTTACAAAAACAAGCATCACTTACGGTAAGTCATTCGGGTTTTTATTTATTTATTTCCCCATGGGCTCCAGAAATATGTGGACACTTTAAAACTGGTGCGTTCATCTTCTTTAAGTTGTTGACACTGTCGTTTAGTTCTCTATAGAAAGGCATTGGAATAAAAGCAGTAGAGCAGCTAAATACATGACCCGAAGGTTATCATGATCAATGCCAAGCGTGTGCTGGGGCGGTGTAAAGAGCTTCAGTATTGGGCTGTGGGCTGTGGTAAGTGATTGAACCCCATCCAGTACCTCAAGGATGAATTGGAGTCTGTTGGTTGAGTACCTGAATGTCATCAAATCTCACAACGTCTAGTAAAGACTCCCCAGGAGTCTCCTTCCAGTCGACATTGTGACTGTTATGTTTGTTTGTTTGTTTATTGGATTGTTTGTTTGTTTGTTTGTTTGTTTCTATTTCATCTGGTTTAAGTTAATGAATGTCTGATAATAGGATAATGGACAAACAAATAGCACAGATCTTTGTTAGAAATGTACAACTCCACACTGTAAAGCAGCCCTCTAAACAACTCTTTCAATTTTAAAACAATTTACAGCGTCTATTCAGGCGGTCATTAATTTGAAATATAAAATGATCCTCAGTTAATTCAGTTTGTTGAACATTGAGAAAAACAAAACTCTGTCCTCTGTTGTCCTCTCAGTGAGTTAGAGTCCACCCCCCAATAGCAGAACTACCCTCTATTCGCAACATAGCGCCAGTGTGCACTTATCTGCTCCAACACGATGGAGGCATGTGACTCAGCGAGCCACCCCAGTCTGAGGGTCCCTTGTCTCAGAGTCTGAGAAAAAGTCCTATAAAGACACTGTGTGTGTGTGTGTGTGTGTGTGTGGGTGTTTGGGGGGTGGGGGGGTTCATGGTTGTATTAGCGCCACATTTCTGAATAAACATTGTGTTTGCTTGTTATAAATATTCATAGGGTCCTGTTAATAAAGAAGCAGAGCGTTTTAAAGAAGCTTTTTAAACCGGTAAATCATGGCAATCAATGTTTATAAATTTGATAATGCATTTTTGTTCTGTAAGTCCAGCTGACATAAGATAAACCATCAGTATGTTTAATAGTCCCTGAATGAACCAGGTTGGGTACAGAATCTCTGACACGTCCAGGCCACAAGGTGTCAGTATAATGGCTGATTCGTAACGTGAAGAAGATTAAGTGAGTAAATGATAGTCTGAGTATCTGCCAATGGAATACAAACCTAGAACCCTAACCTAGCTCATAATTAAAAATCACATACCGAGCTCATAATTAGAGCGCTCAGACGTAGGTAAGACATTGATTAGATTTAAGATGACTTCAGTTAATGTGTGATCGTTTAAATTGTTTTCTTTGAACAGCGATAATACGAGATAAATGTGGTGAATAGAAGCTCGTTGAAATTGATATAGTTCGGTTGTTTTTCTAAACGCCTCGATGCTCAACCCATCTGCTCAGTGTCCAAATGTTTCCCAGATGTTTACATCTCTTTGGGCTCGGACTCTGGCCTTTTGGGACATTTCTTTTCTTCTGAACGTTGGGAGGAGGAGGGAGAATGTGTTCATGTTGCCTTTTTTTTTTAAAGATGATGGGAGTTTTTGGGATTACTCAGCACTGCCTTGTCCCAAAAGAAGATCAGCTGTTTTGAATGGAGCCCTCCCTTTTACTGCAAAACACACACACACACACACTCACTCACACACACACACTCACTCACACACACACACACACACACACACACACACACACACACACACACACACACGCACACACCCCAGAGGCCCTGGGATAGCTGGAAATTTCAGTCTTCTGAAACCAATTATCCTCAGTAAGAGGCTCTAAATATACCCTCACCAGTGAAGTCATTCTGAACCCTATGCAAAGCTGCTGCTGTCTCTTGGAAAACTATAATATTTCAGATCGAAATACAAAAGTAAACTCACAGTGCATTTATTTTACTGTGGTACATTGTGGGCCATTGGTACAACACTGAAATTTCCAACTTCCAAAATAATATCTACTTATCTAATAATATCTAATATCTTATTACATGATCTATAATTTATATTTTATATCATATCATTTAGATTTGACCAGGAATAATGTCAGTGTAAGGCATTTCTTTCCAGATAAAATCACAGCAGTACATGAATATCCTTGAATTATTTTCATAGTAATGCAATAATAAGGAATATTAAATATATGTCATAGATGATTTGTTAATAAGGCAGGGTTTTTTTGAGGTGTACAGCAGCTAGAATTCCCTCATTCATATTCTGGAGTACGTAGCTATGATTTCATAGTCAGCAGAAGATAAACAGAGTGTGGGAGTGATAGCATATGATACAAGGCCCTGAGTCAGAGCACTATACTCCACTCAACTGTAAAACTCTGATTGTTGTAGCCTCGGTTTGATGCTTGAGAAATCACATAAAGATACGAGCTAATGGGCTCTATATTGATCTGTCTGCTCATTTGTGGACATTCATCTTTATAAATTCTCCATTTCAGGAACTGCATGGTCAAGGCCCAGCAATATGAGACCTCTCCCTCCACAGAGCTGCTACACTGCTTTTAGGGGGCTTTAGTCTCACTGCACTGCACTTTATGTCCAAAAATATGCAGACACCTCTTCTAATTAGGGAACAGTGCACCCATTCTTTAAACAGGCATTCAGAGCCACGCTGCCTTGTTTAATTGCCATGTGATGCTCTACAGGCTTGAAATCACCACACAGTGCCAAGGAATAAAGAGGGATATAAAAGCCCTCAGCAACAGAAGTGTGCCTTCTGGAGTGATGGAGCCACATACAATTGATTAGGAATGAGTTAAATGACCAGAACCTACAATATAACATCAGTACCCGATGTTTTTGTGGGTGAATGTAATGAAATCCTTACATGTTCCAACATCTGGTGCACAGCCTTCATTAAAGAGCAGAAACTATAAGAGAAAGCCCTGCATATTCATGCCCCTCATTTTCGAAACAAACATTGGATGAGCAGGTACGCTCTTAGAAATAAAGGTGCTAAAAATGGTCTTCGAGCGATGCCATAGAACATGGGTCACAAATAGGCAGCCCATGGTCTGAGTCCGGACCGGACCTGGCCCTGTAACTGATAAACTATTAAGAGCTTTGAACAGAGTGTGTGTTTAAAGCGGTGTGACTCTTCTAGTCGTTACGGTGCAGGTTTAGCGCTCCAGGAAACTCACAGACCAATCACATGCGTTTCTGCACAGCACACGTGAGGCTATTGAGCCAATCAGATTTGATGATAATATTTTTTAAAACTTTCAAAAGTTCTTCACACACCTCATGAATAAACATGGTCCTTCATGGACCCAAAAGTGTTTTTTCTGTAGCATTGCTCAAATAACACTTTGTATACTCTCTGAAAAATAAAGGTAAGCTAGAGGTACATTATTGTCATAAAGGTATAGACAGTGTAAATGTACCTTTAAAGGTACAACAGTGATTTTAAAGTCCAGCTTTGTTCTTTAAAGGTACATTATATTCTCCTATCTATCTAACGTTACACTTATATAGCACCTTTCTAGACACCCAAGGACTGACTGCTCAGAACACACACTGGAGAGAAGCAGCAGCCAAACGTGCACAGCGTACTCTCGACCAGGAACAACCATCCACCTGGAGGACTGCATCGGGCACTAGGGTTTCACCCAGGACAGAGCGCCAATCCATATCACTCACACATACAGACATTCATTCACACACACACTCATTCACAGGACAGTTACTACACAGAAGTCAATTCACCTACCCTCCATGTTTTTGGACTGTGGGAGGAAACCCACGCAGACACGGGGAGAACATGGAAACTCCACCCAGATAGGACTTGCACCCAGATCCCAGCACTGAGAGGTGAATGTGCTCACCACTAAGCCACCGTGCCACCTCCTCTCCAGAAGGAGAGTTGAATACTTTTAATCTTTCATTAAAAAACTGTGTAAAATAAAAGAAAATAATATAAGTCTTGAAGATTAAATGGGGGTATGAATCAACACAACTTTAAAATCTACATTTATAATAGTATAAGGTACAGTTATGTTCCCTATTGAAAATATATGTTTGAGGGTAACATCACAGTGACAGCAAAAGGTATCACCAGTGTTAGTGGTTGTGTTTAAACTGTGCCCTACTCATATCTAGTGCAATATTTTGGGATTCAGCCATTTTTGTATTAGTGTTCGAAAAGAGGTTTATTTGAATGCCACTCAAACAATCCCACAATGCACCGCAAAATGTATAGTGTACACTAGCAGACAGCATATTACCCATAATTCAATGTGTTGTTTGGTTACAAAATAAAAAATAAATAAATAAAACACATGAGGAAGTGTCCAAAATCATTCACTACCCTCCTGCATTCAATTCCCTATAAAAGTACATTATAAAATACATTATACAGTGAATAAGTGAAGGCAGCCATTTTGAACACAGGGCGTGTAGCATCTTTATTTTTAAGAGTGTATATACAAACCCAGTGTATTGAAAATGATGCAATATCTTTTTGTTTTTATTCGACTGGACCACAGTAATAAAGGACTATAGCTTCCACAAGGTGGCATTGTTTGAGTAAAGGCATGTGGTTTGTCATGTGAACGAAACACGAAAGAGGATGTGATATTATTTGTCATCTTCAGTGTTGCGTCACATTGAAGGTGAGGGGTTTTACTGAGGCTTAGATACAGCTCTCAGACTTTTTCCACTATCAGCTCCGCCTGTTGTTGTTTAACTGTGGGTTATTCCGTTCAGTTACGTGTTCAAGTCTCAGTCAAGTCTCGTTCCGTTTCTGTAAATAAATAAAAAAATACTAAAAAGGTTCCATGTGAATGTAGTTTCTGTGGAAAAGTAAAGTAACTTTTGTCTACTTCTCAGTTTCTTTGTGTTGACACAAGTAGCTTTGTAACTTGATTTCCAGCTTGATCTGAGCTCATACGATTTTAGGGTAATTCCAGTTTGAACTCAATGCCATTCACAGTTCACCTGTTGTAAGGACAGGAATGCGCTGCAGGTGTGGCCTGTCACCAGTAACGTCATCGTCATACTCAAACGTGTGTCTAAACCCTGGCTGTGTTGCTGAGATGGAGTCAGTGCTTTGGTGCACCAGTTGGCACTCTGGCTTTTCTTTGATGTACACTGAACCATCACTGGATTAGGAACACCTAGCTTCACTCTCTCTTCACTCACAGTCCATTTTATCAGCTCCTCTGACCATACAGTTACAGACTGAAGTCCATACTTTCATTACCCCATTTCACTCTGTTCTCCAATGGTCAGGACCCCCAGAGGACCCCAACACAGCAGGAAAGATTTAGGTTGTGGATCATTCTCAGGGCTGCAGCAGCACTTTCAGAAGTACCCAAAAACACATTGAAAAAGAAATATTGTGAGAATGATTGTCATGCTTTCTCGGAATCTAATACTAGTGTGTGTGTGTGTGTGTGTGTGTGAAACGATAGAGGATAGAATACACATACCAAGTTAGTGACCAGACCTGTGTCTCCTTTTTTAGGGAACATGACAAACCGGTTTTATCAGAGATATTACAGCTTTTCAAGGCTTCACTTCTCAGCCTTGTCTCTCCTTGTTGTGGCTGAAGGAAAATGTGCTGTTTTTAAAGGAGACGTGTTTTTCCAAATGTAATGGAGGCCTGGAGGAAATGTGCACTTTGTTCAAGTGTCTGTTAACCACAGAGGCCTTGAAACATCCAAGAGGGAATATGCACCAGAATTAGTTTCGCAATCACTTTAACACTATTTTTAAAATCACAATACACACATCTAACAGTAAAAGAATTATTAGGAGGTAATTATTAAGATACACGATGAACTACAGTGCAGTTGATGTTTAGTCCATGCCATAAGGTCACAGTTTGCAGTGCCAGAGTGGTGTAAATCTACCAGACCTATGTTCTCTGTAGCGATGGATCTCCAATAAATCTGATATTATATCAAGTCGCATTCAATCCAACAAAATGATAGAAACTATAAAAGCAGGCATATGTCTGTGAGAAGAACCATGATCCTCACCAAAACAAGACTAATTCATATGGAAAACTCTTGAATTGAATATGCTGATTTGTAAAATGTGACAGTGATGAGTTAATTTCTCAGTGAAAGTGTGAATTTAGGTTTTAAAGCAGGTTCTCTGTCCCCAGTCAAATATTCATTATATATAACATTTCTTTTCTTTCTTTTATTAGTTTTGTTGTTGTGCATTTCAGAATAATGGCTTGTTCCACCCTCAGGCTTTTTAAATTATTTAATGGGTCGGTCCATTAGGTTTTTGTCGGGGATAATGCGCTGCAGCGGTACAAAATATCTGATCAAGTAAAGTCATCTTAAATGTAGTGAATATATCTAATATGTTTCATTCTGAGATTGCTGTAAGAATATTAAAGAGTAATCAGCATTTTTATGGCCTTTGTTTGGATTGATTTATGTCACTTTATCTTAAGAGAAACTGTTTTTCTACATTCGCAGATTCTTTACATTGTTTAAGGAGATATTGCTTGAAACAAAAGTCAACAAGTCCTATTCACTCTAGATATATAACTGAACACAAGTAAAAATGAGAAAATATAGAATAATTTTATAATAATTTTGCACACAGTGTAATTATGAGAAGCATTAGCTGTGAGGATTTGATGTTTTCATTTAAGAAGTGAAAGAGCTGAAATGTAAAACAATAAGTTGTAGTAATATGTTTATTTCTAAGCACAGGTCTGGGAGCAGTGTTGACACAGGTCTTGTCTGAGACAGATGAGGCGTTTGAGCGACGGAGAATCCGGTTCTGTAGGCTAAACAGTGTCAAGTGTCATTTGAATTTAGAGACTGAACCTTTGTCCAAAGCAGTGGGAGCTGACACATGACAGAAAGAGAAGATGTGATGTGAACCTGTTGGAATGTTGGCCTTGTTATTTTTTGTTTAATGGTTAATAGCCTGACTTTTGTGAACAGTGGAGGAGAGTGCACTGTCAGAAATATTGAAGTAATACAAAATCTAACCAGAATTTTTAATATATCTCATAATGAGATTATGCATAAGAATAATATTAGATACTCATCTTGTTTCTACTCATCCTGACCTTTGAGACGAGTTGGAGTGTTGTTTGTATCCGGAATTGATCATCCAACAACAACAGTACCTGACCTCACTTATTTTTATGTGACTGCCATCAAATCTTCACAGCACTGTTCAAGGATCAACTGTACAGCTTTTCCTGAAGAGCAGAGCATATTACTGCAGTACACAGAGAATCAAACTCCTCAGTAATACCCTTTGAAACTCTTCAAAGCATTGAGTGGGTAGAGATCTACAAACCTTTGGCCATATAGAGAATATAGTGACTTCTTGTAATCTAGTGATGTTGTTGTAATCTTTAAAGGGGACCTCTACAACTGTGGGGAAATGCAGTTCCCTCTGGTTTGTTTATGTTCAAAATCTCAGTGTCTTTTAAGGAGGAACTGTGTGTTTGGAAAGAAGAATGACTGTTGTTTGTAAGCGGCTGAAATGTAACTTGTCTGTAAGTTTTTATTCACTGTTTGAATTACCACAGAAACTCATTTGTAACTCGAGTTGTTTCGTTTTGTAACACTTTCTGTAATGCCATATCCCAAGTGTGGAGACACCTCCACCTTAAGTGATCCGAAACAGCAAAAGTAAGTCAACATTACCCACCTATGGAGCAGGAATACAGCAGCATCCTCATCTCTGTTCATGCGTTGATGACTGAAATTCAGATACCTTTCTATGACATTAGGAGAGAGAGAGAGAGAGAGAGAGAGAGAAGGCCTAGCATACCGGACTGAGACAGTTTGTTTTTTTACTAATTTACAGACACTGAGGCTTTGTAAAAACATTAGACGGTTTTTCCATTACAAAAAACAGACTGGAGAGCAGTAAACGATGAGGAAACACCTTCAGATTTTTATAAAGATTTTTCTGATTACAATCGTCACCTTTATCTGTAATCTCTCAAAATCTTTGTAAGTTTCTGTAGTATTTTAAGTGATTTATTTGTTCAGGTGTAAAGGAATGTAACGAGAGTATGGCCAACGTTCATAATTCAGTAGCACCTTGTTTATTTAAAAGGCTTCTCTCTCTCTCTCTCTCTCTCTCTCTCTCTCTCTCTCTCTCTCTCTCTCTCTCTCTCCCTCCTCTCTCTCTCTCTCTCTCTCTCTCTCTCTCTCTCTCTCCCTCTCTCTCTCTCTCTCTCCCTCCCTCCCTCCCCCCCTCTCTCTCCCTCCCTCCCGCCCTCTCTCTCCCTCTCTCTCTCTCTCCTTCCCTCCCTCCCTCCCTCTCTCTCTCTCTCTCTCTCTCTCTCTCTCTCTCTCTCTCTCTCTAATGACTGGAGTGTAATGACTGATTTTAGACCTGTTCAGAAGGTATAGCAAAATGTAAATGATCAACAAATACAGTTGGATATATTCATAAACAGCAGGCTTAAAAAAGTAACATGACCTCACTAATGTTTATGTGGCTACCATCAGATCCTCACATAACACATGTTCCATATTTTAGTAGCAAGAATTCCTTGAAGAGTAGAGGCTGCTCCTGAAGTTGTAGTGTAACTATTGGCCTGTGTCTCATTTGTTTTACATCAAGGCGCTTTGTTTTAAGAACGCAGAAGTTTATCCCCATGTTTCTGTTGTACAGTTAGAGCATTCTTTACTATATTTCAGCATTATAGTATTGAGTTTACCCTGAGGGAGTGTCTTTGTTTACCTGTCCAAAACCACACTCCGTTTATCACACCGAGCCATGGAGGCTGTGACTCAGCACTTTTGCGCAGTTTCCATCAACCCACCACCTACTCAAGCCGTTATGATGACAGTCAGGTCACAGATCTGTACCTTAACCCACCATTACATCATTCTCTTATGGTTATCATTAGTCAACGGTCTAGATTTTAGTATTAACATGAGTTGTTCTTCCTGTTGTTATATTCCAGCTTTGTACACTGCAAAAACATGAAACCACTTTAATCTAGGCAATGTATCTAATGTATCTAATATTTCTAATTATGAGGTTGTTTCAAATATAGATAATTTATGCTCAATTTTACTTGCTATACAATGTTTTATCTGTTAAAATTGTCTTAGTACTTTGGCCAAAAATAGACTTTGGGGGAAAACAAAATTTCACCTGCTTGTAAACACATTAAATATAATAAAAATAAATATTTAAAGTAAAACTGTCCAGAATAATCATATAATCCTGAGCAATCTCATAATAAATTCACTAGATCCAAGATTATTTAGCACTTTTGCCTATCACTAGTAGCCACACAGATTTAAACCAAAAAGTGTCCCATGGGAAATGGTCCTGTGAAGAATTAATGACATGTATTTACACCTTCGTCAACAAAGTATTCTCATATTCATCTCGTATTCACCTGCCTCTAATGCCATAGACACTGTCTGTCACGTTGTGCTGAGTTCTGGCTTATTCCTGCCGATCCTCTCTTCTTCATCTGAGGGTTTAATTAAAATAACCCACTGCCCTTTCCTTCTGTCCCTTCGCCGTGACCCATGAGAGTTTCTCCTACAGAGTAAGGGCTGTCATCGGTGCCTAATGACTCATAAAACAGCGATCACCTGACCTAAGGTCATCGGAAACTTGTCCAGCTTAGCCGCTTTCGGGTGTGTTTTGTAACACGAGCTGACAGCTTCTCTTGTTAGAAAAAGGCACAAAAGTGGGCTACAAGTAAAGTCATTTGTTCTAGCCCACCTTAGACACTTTCTCTTACCCACTTTTGTAGCCCGTATTGGTGCTTCTTTCTATCCCATTTTTAGGCCTTTTTCTAACCCACTTAAGTTCAATGACATCATGATGAGTATCTCCAGACAGTTTTCTTGGGTCCTTGGGTAATAATACACTCCCAGGATTGTAAGGCAGACAGTAGGTTTATGCATCTGTGCCAGCACATGTCAGTTTCGCTCCCAAAAAAAAAAGAAGAAGAATAAAAGCCACTTTTTGGCGACTGTTCTGTGGCCCTGGCAGATATTTGGGGTAAATTTGCTACAGAGATAAGGAGATTCACGCCGGATGTGGGCCACACCAGTGAATTTGTGAATGTAGAACTAGAATGTAGTGCCTGTGTCTGTTTTTAAAGGGGTACACTGCTGCAAATGTGGTCTTTTTCTGTTTGGTTTGGACTCAGCCACAGTGACATGTAGCAAATTGTTTTATTTTTAGGCTGTAAAGGAAAGGTGTGTCTTTGCTCTTAGTCAGCAGCAGCACATGATCAAGGCCTGGTTTCATGAGGGTAGAGAATTTCTCACTACTGGTTCTTAGAAAGAAAGAGAACATAACGTTGTAACTCTTTTTTAACTGGAGCCTCTTTTTTTTTTACTTTAAACAACTTTTAACTTTGGCAGAAAAATCTAAAACTTTATAAACACGTTTTTAAATAATCAGAATGATTAGTGAATCCCAAATCTATTGTAGACACTAATTAAACATTACATTGTTTAATTAAAATGTATACACTGAACACTCACTGGATTAGGAACTGGATTAGGACTGTTCTTCAATGGTCTAGTCTCTAGTCCCTCATCAGTGGACACAGTTCTCTGTCGGCTGGCTACACTTTTGGTGGACTGATCTTAGTCCAGCAGTGACACCAAGGGCACCAGGCTTGCAATGTCTGATCCAGTCATACCAGCACAACACAACCCAAATCATACCTGCTCTGTAGTGGACCCCCACAGGATGTGGTGATAAGAAATTATGAAGAGAAACAGATGGACTAAGGGTAATTGTTGAACTACAATGTGCTACTGTGTGGTCAGTGGAGCTGCTAAATGGACAAGTGTAGATACAATGTAGCTGCTCCTAATCCAGTGATTTATTTAGTGTATAATCTCCACAGAAAAACATGAAATGGAATGTTATTAAGCAAATGCAAATGAGCTTATGGTCACCATGCTCAATGATAAGCATGGGCTAGAGGGGTAATAATCCCCACAATAGTTTTTTGCGGAACAGTGGAACTGTTTTCTTGGGAGTGATGAGACACCTTTGGAAGAGGAGGTGTATGCAAACTTTTGACCATTTTGATATTTAGCTTTTTGTCCCACAGACTAGTGACATCCTCAAGGATGAGCTGAAAGACTGCTGTAATATTTGGCATGGCTTCCGATGAAGTAGAACACAGTGTACTGGGCTTTTACTGAGACCGCCTGGAGATGTTTTTTCCAATAGAATCAAAAGTGACTTAAGGAGCTATTAATCTACTAAATTTGCTCTTAGATGAGTTTGTTCTGAAGGCTTTACATTTAATGTTGAAACATGATGACACTCATCCATGAGAACGGTGAGGTCAGATCCTGATGTAGGATGATTAATTCTGGAACACAGTCACCTCTAAACCCAACCCAAAGTTGTTGGATGGAGCTCCATCACTTTAAAGAATGCACAGGGCATTAATGGGGGTTCTACAGTCTATGCTTAGCATTGGGCACGATGACTTTAATCTCATATGCAAGTGCTTACAAGTGTCCCACTTAGTTTCTATTAATTTTCTCAGGTGATTAATTTGAAAAGTGTATGTGTATAAACATCTGCATCATTAATGGGTGCACTTTAATTAGCTGACATTATAGACACATTGTGAAATTTGTGTAGGAATGGCTTCTTGTATTAATTTTAGACAATTTCAGTGCACATCCTGTGCCTTTTTTGAGGTTCTGAAAGCTTCACACTTAGAAATAAGATCACTGATGTGAACTGAACTGATAAACCCAGACAAGGAGTAAAAAAAGAAATATGTCTGCATGAACTGACGTGGGATGCTTTGGAGCAGCTGCATATGAGCATGTTGGATGTTCTGGTGTTGGACAAGTTCTGCATCACCAACACCAGTCCAAACTCAGTATGTTGGAAGGTGCTCCATCACATCATAATACACACAGGTTGATGCTGGTGCTCATTTTATCCCCTAGCCCACACACTTGACATTGAGTATGTTGAGTATGATGACCTTAGGCTAGTCCAGCTACTCCAGAACATCTAATTTAATTTCTTGAATTTCTATAGAGAAACCGTGTGTACACTTTTTTTGTTTATAACTTATTTCTTTATAAAAAAAAGAGATAACCTTTGCTAAATGAAGAGATGTACGGGAGGAAAAAAGTAATAAACATATTTTACAAATTCAATTAGCAGAAAAACAGGCACACAGTACTGAACTTCTGCGTCCACAATGGGTGCAGTACAATTCACAAATTATGAGAAGAATTATGACATGAAAGTGTCGGTAGGTGTGAGTGTGTGTGTGTCTGTGTTGCCCTGTGAAGGACTGGCGTCTCCTCCAGGGTGTATTCCCGCCTTGCGCCCGATGATTCCAGGTAGGCTCTGGACCCCCCGCGACCCTAAATTGGATAAGCGGTTACAGATAATGGATGGATGGTTTTGCTAGTGTGACCAGACGTCCTCTTTTACCCGGACATGTCCTCTTTTTTTAGACTTAAAAAAACGTACGGGATTTTGTTTTTCTAGAGCTTACATAGAATTTTCGAGAAGCATTTCGTTCACAAACTAGTCCCGCCCTCCCCTACTCTGATTGGTTTGCTTGAGTGAGAAGGGGGTGTGGCCTAAAATATTCTAACTGCATGGTCTGACCGTTATTTGTCGATAACATTCTCTGTAAACTTTTAATTGGTCAGTCTGCATGTCAGTAGTCCTTGTTTACATCAGGCAAAGCTCGTGTACCCACCCTCATCTCGAGCAGCTGTGCCGAAACGGAAATGTAAGTTCTCAGATGAATTAAAAAAGAAATTCCCATGTTTTCTGTAGCAAATAAAGGCGTAAAGGACCCAAAAGCACACATAGGTTCAGCTAAGAATACAACGGCAGCGAGAGGTGTGACCTCATCCCCCCCTCCCCCCTCGAGACGTGTCCTCTTTTCCACTTTTCCACCAACTCAGACCTGGTCATCCTAGTTTTGCAGTGTTTTTTTAGTCTCAACCAACCAACCGAGGAACTAAATTTAAAAGAAACAAAAATGCAGAGAATGCAAAATAAAGATGATAACAACTGAGGGTACATCAAACCAGGACGAAAATGAAAACAAAGCTAGGCTCGTCAGCCACAAGGGAATTGAACATAACGAGAAAATAACTAAGCATCAGGGTATTTTATCAAGATCCATCTGTTGCATCCATTATAATTTAACCATGGCAAATAAATTATAAACAGTTAAACGATGATGCTGAAATAATGTAAACATTTATAGCTGCCTTACTTATTGCCTTACCAGTGGGAAAAAAAAGAAAAACGTTATGCTAGTCCACTGGAACAGATGTTCGGAATGTTTACACATTTTCTTTGTGGTATGCAAATAAAAAAACTAACAAAACAAAAACAAAATGCACATCATCCTTCCAGGTCTTAGTCGGTGTGGTGGATTTTTCTGAGGCAAGTCTTCACTTGTAAAGTTGTTTTTGGAGCACACACTGTGAAATACATAATTCGCTTTAATCTTGTGACTCATTGTCCTTTTGTGGATTTGAGGAACACAGACAGCAGGCTGCAGGTTGCTCAAGATGTTTGATGGTCTTGACTCTGCAATCCCTCTTGTGTGTGTGTGTGTGTGTGTGTGTGTGTGTGTGTGTGTGTGTGTGTGTGTGTGTTTAGGAGCCCTCTGTTAAAGGCAAGGATTTGCCAGTGAGTTCGCAGAGACCTGGTCAAATTCACTTGCAAAACTAACCTCTTTTGAGGTGAAATCAGCTTATGTCTAATCTACATCTTGTTATTCTTTTGAGGTTTTTGTAAAAATATTATGCAATTCCGCTGACTTGTTGGATATTTTTCGCTTGTCATTTGCAAGTCATTTCATCCATTTAATGGTTTGAATTTTCAAACATTATTTCCTGAAACAAGTCAAATAATCAACACACTTTCACTGTATAAAATAATTTAAAACCAGTAAAGAAACATCTAAAAATAGGCTGAATAATCTTTTATTCTTAAAACAGTCTTGTGATGAAATATATTACATATACAGACTAAACACTCAATACAGACTGAGGATGATTTCATGGAATATAACTTTCTCTCTCTCCTTTTTTTTCTTGTAGTTTACAGGACTATTTTTACTCTGCTGCTGTAGTATCTTTGCTGAAAAATACAGTTGTGATGCAGCTCAGTTCTTCTCACTAAAGCCACGCCACAGACCCTTAACTTCCTGTTTGTCAGCTGGATCGTCTTAGATAAAAGACGACTGACAAGCACATGCAAGCATTCAAACTCAGACAGCAGACATAGAGCAAATGTTCATATCGTTCAGTAACATATTATATATTATATTATACTGCATACAAATATCATAATGTACATTTTCACTGTTTCTCTCCAAAACAGCTTTTAATAGATGGCAAAAGCCTCTCTAATGTGTATTAAAGCCCATTTGTATAGTAATGAAATTTTCACACAACATACAGAGCACAGAGGTGTGTGAATACTTTTGAATAGCCAGTTCGTCTCCCAACATGTGTTTTTGGACTGTGGGAAGAAACCAGAGCACCTGGAGGAAACCTACACAGACACAGGGAGAACACACCACACTCCAAACACTTAGTGACCCAAGGAGTGCATTGAATCTATAACCCCAGGACACTATCTGAAGTACCACTTTTGTTTTTAAATAGTCAATATTAACAATTGTATTGACTGTCAGAAATATCTCAGAGGTTTGGGAACCGATCTCAGAGCTTTAGGGAAAGCGAGCAGATTGATGTTAATTATATCTCCGGGCCTTTAGCAGGTGTTTTCCATCATGAGAGAAACATGAGACTAAACACAGAGCAACGTCACCAGTTAAAGTTTTGAAATGCTGCCATAGAGTCTTCCACCTGAAGCAGGTGGCAGTAAACTCAAGGCCAGCTCTTAGCTCCTGTAAAGACATATAGAGGTCACTCTCTTAAATAATGTGTCTAAATGTTGGTGGATTATCCTTCTATTTAGTGAGTACTGATATTCTCACATGCGCCCTTTGGTTAAACGGGTGTTTAACTGCACACAGGTCAAAAATACAAAATGAAATGGGATGTTCTGAAGCAGTGGCGCATGTGCCGTTGATCGCCATGTTAGATATGGAATTCTAATACTTTTAGGTTCCAGATCAAATTTTCTCAAATATGTACCTGGCTTCTCATGTTGAATGTGATCAAACCCTAATAGAAAACTGTTCCAGTATCAAGTGTAAATGCTTCCCTGAACAGTACATGATGTAACCTTCTTCATTTCAAAAGACAAATTGGACCACCAACATGGCTATAGTGTGTAGTACTGTAGGATAGTTCTCTGAGCTGAGAGGGAACCTCTGGACTCTAGTCAAACAGAAAGCTTGGTTTATGGACACACCTGTGAGAGGCCACTCCTTTGGATTTGAAACTGTTCTGATTACACTGCTGGTGAAGTTAAAGGGCACTTTCAGTGAATAGCATTCCCTCTCAATCAGTTTGAGGTCAGTTCCTCAAAAAAATTTTAACTTCTGAGTTATTGTATATGTGAACAAGCTTCACTTCCTCTCTCCAACGGCAAGATTTCCATGTTTATTTTACACCTAGTTTCATTTATTTTATATTTATAGAAAAACAGGTCATAAAACACTGTAGTAACTGTAGTCTAAAGTATTAAAAGAGTATACCTGGGTTTTTATACACCCATCAACCTACTCCTTGCCCTTTCACCCTGTTCTTCAGCGCTCAGGACCCCTACAGAGCAGGTGTGATGTGGTGGTGGATCATTCTCAGCGCTGCAGTGACACTGACGTGGTGGTGGTGTGTTGGTGTGTGTTGTGCTGGTGTAGAGTGGATCAGACACAGCAGTGCTGCTGGAGTTTTTAAACCCTGTGTCCACTCTCTGTCCACTCTGTGAGACACTCCTCCCTCGTTGCTCCACCTTGTAGATGTAGAGTCAGAGACAGTAGCTCATCTTTCACTGCATAGTTTGTGTTAGTCGTTCGCTAGTTCAGCAGTGATACTGAGGGCTTTAAAAACTAACACACCACCGCCGCATCAGTGTCACTGCAGCGCTGAGAATGATCCACCACCCAAATCATACCTGCTCTGTGGAAGTCCTGTGGGGGAATGGTGTCAATGTATACAGATCGACAGATGGACTCCATTCTGTAATTGTGGAACTACAAAGTGCTCCTGTGGACAGTGAGTGTAGAAACAAGGAGGTGCTAATAATGTTATGGTTGATTGGTACAGAAGATAGATGAAGGCAATACAAATAAAAATTTGACCAAATTTGCCTAAAGGCAAAGCAATGGAAGCAAAGTAGAGCCAATCAGAGTCAAGTTGGTACCACGTAGTGGAAAAGTAACATATTACAGATGTTCAGCTGTACACAAAACTTTGTATAATCACCAAAGAGAAGATCTGACAAAGAAATATTGTGATGGAGCCCCTTCCAGTATCCTGTGATGAAGAACTAATTTTACAACATTAGTAAATGGCCTTAGTATTGTTTGTGGTTGCTAGCCCTCAAATACGTCACAGCAATGTTCCAAAATGTAATGTAAAACCTGCTCTGAACAGCAGAACCATCATTTCAGAAATGGTGGATAAGCAGATGTCTATAAAACTGTGCATTTATATGTAATGCAACGTGGTCAAATACTGTTCCCTAATATAATACAGAGAATATAACATAAAAAATAATTTCCATTTCTTTTCTCAAACTAGAGATACTGAAGCTATGCCACAACAGTGACAGTTTACCCTCCTTTTGAAAAGGGTTGAAGGAGACAACAGGTTGACGTTGCCTTAAAAAATCACGCCCATTGTGCAGAAACAAGTCTTTCACCTTTTTACGCTGCAGGGTCTGTCCTCCCTCTCCCCCACCATAGTCTACAGCCAATAGAAACTGCCACCGGAGCTCACCTGAAGAGATTTGCATACCGGCCCCACCCCCTCCGCTGATTGGCCTGGTGCAGGAGTTCTGCTTCACTGCAGTGGTTCTTTTGGTTGATGACTCAGAGTGAAAGAGGGAGAGTTGCTTCTACGCAATTCTTCTTTCTGAAAAAGAGAGGGAGAGAAAGAGAGAAAGAAGTTGCTTCTCCGTTTTCATTTTAACCCTTTCCTCCATTGATGTGTGTTTTCAGGTTGAGGGAAGTGTTCAGAACCTTCAGCATGTCTCTCTACTCATTCTAGACACACCCTTGGATATTTCTCTCACTCTTTTTTCTGATTTTGTTTTTTAAAACTCATATTTGACGGATCCCCCACCACAAACATGGAGCGTGAGAGAAAGAGCTGTTTCCGTGAGGTTAGTGACAGAACGTGTTTATTATACTTTTCTACATCATTTGAACACAGGGGCTGTCCTTAGCGTTGTGTACAACTCTAATGGAGATCGGACCAATCGAAATGTTCCAAACTTTTTTTTAAATATAATTTGTCATGTTTATTTTTATATATATATTTTTTGCATTTTCTGAACAGTTGATGTTTTTATTTTGTTTTAGGGAGATGATGATTTTCAGAAGTTTATTACTCACGTTATTAGACGATAAACTATTTGATCTGAAGTGTATTTCTGCGACTTGATTGGCTGAGGATTTTTGCTGTATTAATTTGAGTTGAAGATTAATTTGAACATTTGTTTTTCCTGATACCACATGAAGTAATTTGGCGAGCCATGTTTCTAAGTGAATGGGAAGCTGAATATTGTCAGTAGATGGTACGATGTGGATGAGTTAAACAAAATGTAATGTAATGTAATTTCAGATTCTGCAATTTTTATAATTGTTTTGTTGCCATGCCCTTTGAAATAGCAGCACATATTTTAAAGTCACATGTCAAGAGTTGTTGCCTTATATGGGTCTGTAGAGCAAGGCAGGGGAATCGTGTTTTGCAAGACTGTTGACCAAGCCCATGTGACAGTTAGAACGGGTTTATGTGTGGAAATAGAAGGAGCCATTTCTGGGGCTTATAGGGTTATAGTTGCTGCTGTAAAATGAGACAGATTTTTAGAAAATCTTTTGTCCAAAATTAATAAAATGAGCAACTTTAAGGTACACACATTATGGACAGAAATGTTTAACGTGCACAGGCAAGTAGTATAACCTTTATAGATAAGCATAATATGAATTGGGATGCTCTGGATCACCATGCCCAATGCCAAGCATAGGCTATAGGGTTATAAATGAGTTATTGTTATCTAAAGTGGAGCTCTGTCCAATACCTTTAGGATGATTTGTGATCCAGAACTAATCCTGACCTCACTAATGTGTCTGTGACGCGATGTCATCAAACCCTCACTGCAGTGTCCACAAAAAATGTGTTAGAGTGCAACATTGCCTCTGTCTCAAGGCCCAGGAGATTGCCGTTTGATTTTTGGGTTATCAATGCATCATCAGTTCACTGGAAACTTGCTTGAATGTTGTTCATCCGGTTGATGTTGAAAATCAGCAGGTTCTCATTGAGCTACAAAAGCAAATGATACATAAACGGCATGATTTTAATATTCATACTGTTCCCTTTCACTATGAATAGATCAACTGTTATTTTGATTGCGTTTTTGCAAAGAATCCAGTGCTGCACTTCCTCTTTTGTAGTAACGTGTTCCTCTTCTCTGTCGTCTTCCCACGTACCGCTCACCCACAAACCCCAACCCAAAGAAGCAATCCGTCATTTTTACCACCAAGTAGAAGCAAATGATTATTTGTCATTATTTATTATTATGACATATTTCTGCAAGTTGCAATTCACATGAGATGAATAATCAAGTGTCTTTGTAGCCCCTGAATTAATCAGTCTGTGTTCCATAGAGTAGGCCAAACTCACAGAGGGCCGCCATGTTTAAAACCGACCGAATATAGAATATCTGACACATCCAGTACTCTAGGTGTCAGTATAGCTGCCATTTTATAATGTAGCAATATAACGGGTTATGAAACTGTCAAAACCCTTTCATGACAACAAGTCTGTGTGTAAACATCTATTAAGGATTATTCCAACAAGCATCCATTGTCACAACACTTTCTGGGCTTATACTGACCAAAGCATGTTGTTGGCATAAGCCTGTACAGACGCGTGTGTGGGCAGGTCTGTCATGAAAGTGACATGCATCCCTCTGAATGAATACTTACTGTATAGTGGTATTAATTAACAACATTGTGCATTTTTATTTTATATTCATACACAGGTGTCTCCAAAATCTCAATATCATTGTAATAACCCAAACAAACTTTTCCAGCTTTCACTCTAAGTTAATGTAAGATTTTTATTAACTTTAAGGAGGCAAATAATATTGTATTACACAAATTAACGCAACTCTGGTGTCTTTTTACATGCTTTGGACAAGGTACCTTATGGAACAAACAACACAGCACAGTTGTCCCCATGTAAACAGATTTTTTTTAAATGATGGATTGCAGTATGAGTTCTTTTAAATATGGTGAGATCCCAGGAGCGAGGCGCAGAAGCTCTGATTTTTAGCCATTTTTGCCCAGTTCTCTTTCTTCCCTGTTCTTGTATGCACCATATTTAATCAGTACACTTATTTCTCAGTGCTTGCAGCGCTTGTTTTTCACTGCTTAACCTTCTTCTTTTCACTCTCACATAAGTTTTGTTCTAGAACTGTGATCGGTGAGACTCAGAGGCACAGCACAAAATCAGAACAACTCATTTTTCGCCTGTTTTCTGATTTAGGATGAACAGAAAAACTGAGTGGGTTGTTTTGTTTCACAGTTTGTGCGATAGTAGACTCCAGATCTTCAAACGAATGTGTGCATACACTGAAAGAGTGCTTTAATTATTATTAGTGCTTTAAATAATTTGAATTATTACTTATTAGTGGTTATTATTCCCAATCTGTGTGTAAAAGGTGGCGATTTCCATTGTAATCCCCTTTTAAATAGTTTCAAGTATTTCTACATGGACACACCACATATATTTGGTCAGAAACCCTTAAATTTGGGTTATTATCCTCAGTTAACTATGTACACCACCCTACCTCCAAAGGCAAGGTGTTGCAAGTGCTTGCTTTGATTGCTCTGTTATCTCATTATAACTCCAGGAGGCCTGCAAGTCTGCAATGTCTAAAGCTCTTTAACCCCTCCGCCCTCACCTGTGTGATTTGTATTGTAAATGAGCTGCGGTACCTGGAACCAGTGAAACACACGCCCTGAAGCTCAGAAGGCCTTTGTTTGGTGTTTCTCTTTAGGGCTGAGTTTCTGTCTCCCTGTTTCACTATGGTAGGCTGGGCAGTAGTGTCAGGTTGAGCTCCTCTCACAAAAAAAAAAAAAAAGTAGTGCCGTTAACAAGTGGCTGCATGTAATTGGATCATCTCTAGGCCCGGTCGAGCAGGAGGGGTGGGTTTTTACATGGAAAACAGTAGAGGGCTGGGTCTGAGAAACAATATTTGTCTCAATTCTTGTGCCAGTATTGTGTGGCTGTCTTGCTGGCTGTTGTGGATTGACAGAGAGCTGTAGTTAAGGCAATATTCAGCTTTAAATGTAACACGCACAGGGCTATAAAAGTCTGTTATTCATGCTGTGCATTCGTTCTTTTAAAAATGGGGTTTAATCAAGTTTTTCATCCCTCTTTTCTGCAGTAACTGCTTCTACTCTTCTGAAAGAAGTATGGAAAGTACCTGTTCAGGGTTTGATATCATTTAACCACATTAACATTAGTGAGGTGAGGTGCTGATGTTGACTGGTTAATTCTGATTCACAAACACCACTCCGACTTATCTCAAAGATATAGGTTTTAGCTCCAATGCTGAGTGGTTTATACCCCTTTAACCCAGGCTCAGCATTGGACGTCATGACCTTAGGCTGATGTGCAGCTGCTTCAGAGTGTTTCATATGTGTCTTAGTTTTTAAAATTAATTAATTTATTTTTTTGTTAGAAATGAAGCTTTGTAAGTTTTTGAAGTTCTTTTTCTTTTTTACTTTTCTTTTTTTTTAGACTGTTTTTCTGTTCTTTTAATCAACACCCAAAATCGTCCCAAATATGCCGTATATTACCTCCTCAGATAAGGTTTCGTATACCCCTAGAACCCATTCTTTGCACTGAGACTAGTAACTAGCATAGTATTTCATTTTATACAAGCTCTGTGTGCATCTCTGTATGCAACGTTGAATACCTGTGTCAGCAGGAGGTGGACCTCAAAGTACTGCCTAAAAATGTTGGGTCATGTCCTGTAGTACTATGGACTTTATTGTTTTTTTTTTTGCATTTTTGTTTTTGTGAATATTTGGTATATTTTCCGAGTTCAGGAAGCTTGAGTGAACGGTTTCACACTCAGCAGAATAGAGATGCTAATGACTTTGGGAAGAAACAAGATTAATAAAAGTGGTAATAAGCCCAGTAAAGAAAAATAAAAGCCCAGACAGAAAAAAAGAATGAAGAGATGTAGATGATCAAAATTGTATATTGACAGCTTATATAAACTCTATGGAAAGGCATGAAATAAAATCAAAAAGATTGCTGTAGAGCATCGGTTTTCAAATCCAGAACTTGGATCCAGGTTCTAGGCCAGGATTTAAAAATGACCACCTAATATGACACTATACCTGGCTGGCCGGGGGCATTAACTGTTGCAGCTAATGTCGTGCCAGCTGGCTATTTAAAAATTCTGGACTGGATTTGAAAGTTGCAGAAGTAAAGACTGCTCTAGATTGATTGCACATAAGCTTAAAGTCCTCATTCCCTATGATAAATATGGTCTAGTGGGGTATACTATTCATTAGCATTGCATTCTAGAACAGTAGAGCTCTGTTGATATGAATTAGAGCTAAGTTTAAGATCTAAAACTAATAATAATAATAATATTAATCAGTACCTGACCTCACAAATATTTATGTGGATGCCATCAACTCATCAGAGCTATGTCCCAGTGTTCTAGAGTACAGTAGAGACCATTACTGCAGTGAAATGAGAACAACTTCCATATTAATACCCTATATTTCATATGAAACACTTGGTGTTTATATAGTGTGGCTGGTGTAGCTTCAGCTTCTCCTTGTGAACATCCTCTCTGCTCAAGTTTTGCATAATGTTCTCTTCCATTTCGTTGAGCAATAGCCTTTTCTCAACTGCTTGAACACTGAGCGCTGCTAACAAGCTCAGACTGGCTCACCTCAGCATTCAGGAGTAGTACCAGAGACACAGAAATGCATCTAACTCACATTCATTGTGAGGGATTTTGTCACGAGATTGCTGCAATGACTTGTGGTGAAGGTAAATGTCAGATTCTGAGGAATGTATTCTGCTGACATCATCGCCATGATCCAGAGTTAATATGTTTGCCCAAGTCCTGTGTTCTGTACCGACTTGTTTGAACTAAGAATGAGTGGAGGAATGGTCAGCAACTTGACTTAAGCAGCAGCTAAAGAAAGGAATAGTCTAGTACCTTCTAATATAATCTATGTTTTGCAGACACAGCATATAATTCTCACTGAATATCTTTCATTGCAAATATTAAAGCTTTGAATTATTTCTTAAAGCTTGAAATTGAAATTGAAAATGAAAATGATGTGCACTAAAGCAGTTGTACATGAGCCTTCCGTCACTATTCCTAATGCTAAGCAGAGGCTAGAGTGTTCAGTCTGAATCCTAAGCACTTCTGTGAGTCGCTCTGGATAAGAGTGTCTGCTAAATGCTGTAAATGTGAATCTCAATGTAGAAGGGTTTAAAGCCCCTCAGCATTAGGCTGTGCGCTCTCTGTAGTGATGAAGTTCTGTAACTTTGGGACAAGCGGGCATTGGGTTTTGTGATTCTGAAATAGTCAGCACATTAATATCAACACCTGAGTTTACTGAGGATAATGAGGCTGAAAGCCATACAAACAAACAAACAAACAAACAAACAAAAACTACTCCACTATTCCTTTAAGAAGCATTATGGTCCTCTGGCTGGACACTATAGTCTGACCGTTGCCCTTGGAGCTCTGCCCTGGGGTGTGTTTACCTCCTCTGTTCCCTCCTTTCTCTCATCTGATAAAGACTGCTATGTGTGGTGGAAGAAAGAGTTTATTGTTGGAATATAAGGTCATGGCTTACTTTTGATAACACTTTATGGTAATGAAACACAAGGCTGGCAGGAGGGTGGGGTCAGAACTTTGGCTGGACTTATTTTCATTTAAAAACATTAAGTGCTTTTAATAATTATGATATTACATAATAAAACATTCAGCAAAAATGTAGCTGGGGTTGTATTAGAGTGTTACATATGGAGGACTGTAATACAATTTGTGTAAACACTCAGGTCTATCAAGTGCAACTGTAAGGGTATTTTGATATTTACTGTGTTAGCATTGTGTGTAATTACACATATTAATCCAGTGACATTGTTGCTATATGTGTTGTTAATGTTAGTACAAAAAAGATTATTACCAACATTTCCAATGCATTTGTGGTGACTGAGGATGGGGATTTTTTTGAGTATGTGTTATATATTATATACATTTTGTTCTTTAGTAATTTCCTGCTGTAGCCTATCTCTTGTGGTAGTGATTCAGTTGGACGATTGCTTGTCATTATTTCTGTGTTTAGTAAGAAGGGCACATCAAATAACAGGAGATGGTTGACATGTTCGACCACTTCCCATTCAAATTAAAACCACTTGCTGTGCTGCTGAGAAAGGTTTTTATTAGTCATGAGCATCAATATGTAGCCTGTCGTCTCAAATTTTGTAGACACGTTCTCCATGTTTGTTCTGAAAATAAAGTTTTTATTGACGTTTATTTTCCCCTCTGTTTTTCTGGGAAGGCACTATAATGGATTTTGGAACATTGTTGATGCCTCGTAAACATTAATGAGGTCAGGTGCTAATGTTGAATGATTAATTAAGTATAACATATCATCCTAAACTTGTTGTATGGAGATCCATCCAGCTGCTTATGAGTCAGGATAAAGACAAAGAGTTTTAGACAGAGATATTTTATAAACATGTTGAGATATGGGTGGAAAAATTGCCATATTTTAGTCTTCAAAACATAATCCATGCTACTACTCACCCTAAAAATGACATTACACTAAGAAGGCAACATGTTTAAAATATGTAAGAGCTGAGACAGCCTACTTGTATGAAAGTGCATATATTATGACATAAACGCTTTAGAGAGGTCACTGTAAATTAACGGTTTGTTTTTTACTCATAGTAAAGCTTTACTAATAGAATGGGGGCATTGCTCATAAGATAAACATGTTCAAATCCAAGCATGGGCTGGAAGTGAATGAAACACTGAACTGTGTGTGTTCTCTGGAGGGATGACACTCCGTACAATACTTTCAGAATCATCCAACATTTGTGAATATAATTGCATCGAATGAATGCAGTCAGATCCTCACACAAAAGAACCGACTGAAGCGACTTCAGCAAAGAAAATTAAACTCTGGATGAGTAAGTGTGATTTCAGGAGAAATCTTAAAATGGACATGTTTCCAGGAACCTCAGGGCATATAATGAACATCTCAAGCAAGTCTTAAACAATTAGACTGACTTTGTGTAGAGGGTGTTTGGTAGAATATTGAGCCACAAGTGGCAGGCTCCAAAAAAAGAGGTGCTTATGACAAAGTGTGACTTTCTGAAGACTAGAACAGCAAACTGTTATTTTCACTTCGTCTGTGAAAACTGGTGTCAGTGCATTTCACATTCAGAAAAGTCAAATAAATAGTCAGTTGAGAATTTGGGCTATGTAGTAGATGTAGAAAGATTTTTCAAATAAGTAACTTAAAAACTTTCATATATCGAAAAATACGTCTAAAAAACCTTTAGGAAAATCTTTATTGTATGAGTTTATTTTAATGGGAAGTAAGTCCAATTATTAATTATGAAAATTAACAATCAAACATGTGTCAGTACTGAGATAAACCATGTAGACTACAGACGTGTAGTGCTGCCTAATATAATAATATGAACACAGTTTCATAGGTTATTATGAGATACCTGTAAAAATGGCATATGTCGTAATGATGACATACTATGAGAAAATATCTTGTCATTATGGGATATTATGTCATAATAATAATAATAATAATAATAAGTTATATTTATATAGCGCCTTTCTAATACCCAAGGTTGCTTTACACAAAGAGGAGGGGGAGAGAAGGGGGAGGGGAGGAAAAAAAAAAAAAAAAAAAAAAAAAAAAAAAAAGATAATAATTATAGTAATAAAAATAAAAATATAGAGGAATACACTTAAAACCAGTGTGGGGCCTGCTCAAACATCATTATATTTAATCATCAATCGTTGAGAGCTTATGGACCTAATGAATTTTAACTTTAAGGCATTTATTTATCAACAGAGACACTGAGCAAAGTGAATGTTTTATACAAAGTGAGTTTTCTACTGACCCTTTTTACAGCTAAAGAAAAAGAAAATCATATATTTTTATCATCTCAGATATTCGCTAGAAACTTTCACAAACTTTTCCACTGCCCACAGAAAACTCCTCGTACTGGTACTGACAGGAAAATTGCATCAACACTGAGGTCGAGTCATTCCCTCCCACAATCATGTACTCTTAATGTTCCTTCAGTTTATTCCCTCATACCATTTTTGGTTAAAGTCAGAAACAGAAAGGCCACATTGGCAAAAAGAAACTTTTGAGTTCACTGTGTGGCTGGCAATACATCAAACGACATATTGTATATTTTTAAAAGGAAGAACCCTGGCATTATGTTTATAGCTAAAAGGCAGATTCTCTTATCAAGAGTGAATTGCAGTAGTGACAAATATTGTGATGGACGTTTTGCTTCTGGTTCTAACCCTGAGTGATTCAAACCCTGCTACTGGATTTTTCACTATGCTAGAGTCAGAAGACCAGAAAGGTGATATTAATACTGCAGTTCCACTGGAACAATTGGTATGACATTCATGTCTAGACTGCAGAGTGTATACATTGTGGATTACACTTCTCACCCAACAGAGGAGAATTTAATTCCCTGCATCATGCTGTACCATGGCGAAACTGTTCTGGATGAGAGAATATAGAATCTACTCTTTGTGAGATTTTCAGGAGTTATTTGTGCTGAAGTAAATCACCGAAGACTGTGTTGAGAGTCCAGACATCTTTTTATTGAATTGAGACCTTTTTTCTTTAATTTCACACACTGTTGAAAGCACTATATGTCAGAGGCTCTTAATAAGTGTCAAGACAACAATCAGCCCCTTTTTTGCTTAAGAGCATTTAGAATAAATTAAAGGAATTGGTGTGGAATAAGTTATATGTTCCATCTATCCATCCATTTACTTGTTTCTTTGTTTACATCCTAATATTTAATCAGGGTTAGGGATCTCTGCAGTTTCTTTTTTTTTTCTTAACTAATCAATAGTCATGTCATCTTCCCCACATATATGGTTCAAACCCATTGCCTTAGAGCTCACATTTATAGATTATTATTATTATTAAACTGAGCGTGGGTGCTCTTAACACTGATGTCACCCTTTATGACACTATCCCACAAGTTCTGAACATTGTGTAAGTGTTGTCTGTCCAACTCCTGTCCAGTCAATTATTTTCTCCCTCATTTCCCATCTGTGATTAACTCTAGAGATGGGAACATCATTAAATATATCTCAAAGCTGCTTTTCTTAGGTTGGTCTTTCTCTTTTTTGCTGTCCAGTATTCAATGACCTCTGTAGCTAAACTCTGTTCTTAAACAGCAATCCATCCTTGTCCATATTTAGCATTGTTATTTTCCCACAGCTCTCAGAAGATATTTGGTGTGTCCCAATACCCAGTGTGTTCCCTTGCTCTGTGTTCTGAACGTCAACAACAATTGATATAAGCTTATAAACATAATTTTCAAATAAGAGGAATGTTACAGTTGAAACAATAGCTAGAGCTAACTCAGTAATCTACAAAATAAATAGCAAAGAGCAATTTGAACCTGTCAAAGCTATGCAAGGTATTAAGACACAGTGAGAGTCTATTGCATATACACTATGATACATTTTAATAAGTAGCTTGCTAACCAGTTAGACGTTAACCAGTGTCATTTTTTGGGTTCATAAGAAGTAACCTACTAATCAGAATAGACAAATTACATTAGACTCAAGTTTGTAGACGTCCAGCATTTCTTCTGAAGTGAAGGGTGTCAATCAAAAGTTTGTTCTGTAGTAACAATCTTGACCCTTCTGTGTAAGACCTTACACTAAGTTGTGAAACATGCGCTGTGTCTGAAACTGAACCCTATACACTATATAGCGCACTGTTTTGTGGCTCCACCATTTTGTTTTAGTGTCTGAACACCTAGCGGACCTTTTGGAGTGCACTCAAACAATTGCACCACAAAACGTAGTGCACAACCCATACACAGTAGCACAGAGCAGATTACCTATAATCTACTTTGTTGTTTAATATAAACCAGCATGAAGTCCAAAATCATTCACAACCATCCTGAATTTGGTTCCTTATAATTGTGCACTCTATCAGAAGTTATATAGGGATTAGTGAAAAGGGAGCTATTTAAGACACACGGCTCGCTATGAAAAGTGAGACATGCGAATGAGACATGCAAAGAGTTGAGGATTTTAATGGCATTCAGTTGTAGTTACTTTGGATGTTTGTTATTGGATCACAAACACTACTCCAGCTTGATCTTAATGTGTTGGATGGAGCACCATTATTGCAGAGAATACATTGCCCAATACCCAATAAAAGCCTGTGCTTTGCATTGAGCATGGAGAACTTGTTCATCTGCTAATGTGCATCTGCTCCACAGCATCCCGATTAATTTAATGCTTTCTTACAGAGATTACCCACGCAGGCTGTACACAGCAGATTCACCCTTCAGTATTAAAGAGGTGTCTACAGTGGTTTGCTCATATTGTGTATCTTTCTTTTTGGGAGCTCTCCTTTATGATCTAGTGTTAGATTGTTGGTTTTTCCCATCTCTCAGCTATCATGAGTAAATTATATGTTCTACAGAGGCCAACGTGCCTCCTCAAATATTGACCAGTGTCAGGCCCCACCTGTCCATCTGTACACCATCCACAAAGAAACGAACAACAAAACAGCGGCATTTCACCCGTCATAAATGAACACTGCAAAAAAAAAAAAATGTAATTAAAAAATCTTTCTAGTCCAGATATCTTCTATTCCTCACCATGAGATAATGATTTTAAAATATTAAAAGGTTATTCAACCAATTTATAGCTTAGCTCTAGTCATTTAATCCAGTGAAATTGCTCTGTTTCATTGGCACATAACTGGAAATCTTTCAAGTATTGTATGTTGAAACAAATAATAATAACAAATACTAACTCTGATTAAAACAATAGACTAGAAATAGTTCAAACACATTATAATACCTTTAAAATTAGCTCATAATAACAAATACTATATATATTTACTAGACTTAAGGTGATTTCTCTTGCTAATGTACATATAAATGGTACAACTTTTTTGTGATTAGAAAAAAGGGCGCTGTGACTTTATTGTGGTGTGTTTTATTGCCCTAGTGTTTGTCAGTGGTAGCTGTATATCCGTTTTGTTTTATTAAAGTGCAGGTGAGTCCCAGGTCCAGTTTCTCATGAGCTTGCTGTTCTTACTGCAAAGCATGATTTATGTCAGGTGTTAAACTGTGTAATAATGGCTCCTGGAGGTTCAGTTCAGAGTATGTGGCTCATTCCCGATATAACTTCTGGACTTCAGCACTGTTCATGGACGGGAAATACAGTTACATCATTGATCAGAAGTTAGGGCAAACCAGTAAAATAGTTATTGATCTTAAAGCTTAATATTGAGTGAAATTCCATGTCAACTTTGATGACTGTAGTCTGTAGATGTCTGCTCTTCTGAAATGAAGTTTGTCACATTTTCCAGGGAAGGCTGGTTTCTAAAAATGTTTGCATGTAGAGATTGAGGCCTGTGTGATATCTGCAATATCAGGACAACTGTGTCATTTTCAGAATTAATTTTCGGTTTGAGTGAGACACTGAATTTCCTTTTGACATGACTCCATTTTCTGTGAAATAAAGAGATTTTCAAAATAAACAGTTCTCATTTTTATATGTGTTTCTCTATTTGTAACAATGGTTAATTCTGATAGTTTTTCTAATTCTTTTCACTGTGTAAATGGAAGCTTCTGTGTTGATTCGATGTCAGATTCAAGGGTTTGTTCTGTCACTGACTATTTAGTGAACACCACTTCGGCTGCTATAGATTTCACCATGTGGTTAAGACTGACAGAACATCTCACAACACATGGTCCTTGACTTGCAGCTCTGAAAACCCTAAAGCAAGTCATTTTTTTAAAGATTCAGAAGTGTTTTTCTGTGCTATTTTCAGTTGAGTTATGTCAGTCTCTGAGCATTTGTGAAGCATTCTGATCAGAGGTGTGTCATGCTTACGTAAAGCAGCAAATAACCCAGTGTTAATGTACTGAACTGAACTGTGGCTGGGTTTATTGTACGTTTTATTGTGAATTAGATAACAGCAGAGTCTAAGATATCTTCTCCAGTGACATACTTTCAGAGCTGATTGAGAACAAGCAGGAAAACTGGGCATTCCTAGATATGTTGTGTTATATTTGGAAATGTACATGCAGGGGTCATAAAAGGTAATGGCCAGCAATATGTCTTTAAAACATATGTTAATTATAATAAATTACAAGTTATATACACGTTTTAATTTGCAAGTAAGTAACTCGTGAGTTAGTGAGATCACAGAAAGTATCCCACGAAATAATTTTATTAGGATTTTAAGATTTTTTTTTAACTTTTAACTTATTACCAAAAGTTTAATTCACTCAAAGTTATATGGCTGCACGGTAACACCCTTTTTCACTTGAGGAATAAAAAATATACAGTGCTGTATAATAGTGTTGAAAACTCTCAACTCCATTATATTACATGCGGTACAGTTGAATACGCTCTTGAATTTAGGCCCTTTTTTTAATTGGCCCTGGGTTCCATGCTTCAAACATTGTGTCATACCTCGTAACATCATATTTTGATGGAATAAACATAACATGGTGCGTCGTAGCATGGTTTGTCGTCGTGATTTTTGGATATTTCTGGATGATCTACTGTTTAAAAAAAGCTTGAAAAATCAAGTTAATATCCACAGTTGACTTTCTTTGTTGCTCTGGTGAGTGTGGAGACCTCACACAGCTTGTGTCCAGACCTGTTCGGAATGTGTTCCACTTGCTGAAGAAAGGTTCAGCTGCTGTAAAAAACTCCTTTAGATTTTCTCAGTGATTCCAGGGAACACTTGAAAAGCTCAAGCTTGGTTAAACCTGATATGACCCACAGAAAAGTGGTAAATCCACTCTGTTATGGATATATAAAGAGGTTGCATGATTTACAAGGTGGAGTGTAAATAGCATGACAGTGTCTTAAATGCTATTTCTGACTTACAGTGTAAAAAATGTAACAGGGAACACTTTGAACCAAACCAGTTAAGGTTTGAATGGGTGTAAATATCAATGTTATTTTAATTTTTTATTACATTTTGGTATATGATCTGCCGCTTTTAAAGTATTTTTTAAGTCAAACAAACCCAATTAAACCTCTTTTTATGAAATTAATTAATTGATAATCCATTCTTAAGGAACGTTATCAGAAGTGTTGTTAAGGATTGAATTGGTATAAATTGCTTATGTTGATCTAAACTGAAATTATGATTAGGATTGTTTATTAAAAGTATTTATTCATGTTGCTGGTTTCCACATTCCTCTGAGTTGCAGAACATGGATCCATGCTGTTGTCACAGTCCCATGGTTGGGTTTTGTTTTTGTTTCAGCTGGAATATGTAGGTGTGAGAGGTGTGTTTTGCTGGTATGTTGGGAGCACATTTCACCTCCTGGAGCAGGTATATGCTGTAACATGTTGGTGTTGGTATGACTGTAAACACAAAGAAGGAATGAGTTAAGATGGCGGGGGTGGTGTTATTTCTCAATAACATTTTGACAGCTAAATTCACTGATTATTATTATATGTAGTGTCTGTAAATTTTGAAAATTTAGTCATGATTGAGTGATGTTATAATGAACTGAACATTGGACTGAAAACTGCTGTAGATTAGAATCTAGTTGGACTATATTTACCTCTGTCCAAGTCACTTACAATGTAAAATATATTGATGTAACGTATGCAGTGTTACATAGAGATAAAACTGATCTGAGCTGGGCCATTGTATGTTGATTTTGGGCTGATACCAGCCTGAAACAAGCACATGCACGTTTTGCAATATCATGCTTTTGGCTGTGTATTTCTTCATTTTAACATGCCACAAAAAATCTTAGCTTGGTATGAACATTAGACTGTGTGTTCTTCTCAGTAGCGATGGAGCTCTAACTTGTACCTTTGGGATAAGTGTGGTGCTTTTGGATCCAGTATTATTCATTTATTCATTCCGTATCAGACTTTTTTTTTTAAAGTGTATGAGGCTGAATACCATCAGATCCTCACAGAAATATCTATCATACAGGTTTGATATGTATTTGTGTTGTACGTTTGGTTTTACTTTGACAAAGATGGGTTACAATATCAAACAGCTAGGAAAAGAATACAAAGTATTGGCAGTTAAGGGAGGTTTGAATGTGGCCCCAAGGGTTTTAAGAGTTTAGTTCAGTCATGCTCCAAATTGTTCCTTTACAGGAGCCAAAACATTGTCTTCAGAAAGAGATAACTGGGATATTTCTTAAATTGCTCAGGAAATAGCAGAAGGAGGAGAGATACATGCTTCGGCCTTTGTCACTGTCGTCTTTTGACTAAAAGGCCTAAAGGTGTTTAAGACAGTATCAGCTCATAAATATTGATTTATAAAGGTTTTAGCAGTTTTCTTTGTGGCAGGAGTACATTTTTGCTATGGATTGTGATAATATGCTACTTAAATCCACAATATACTCCCTCCTTTATCCCAAAATATATTCACTCTTATGGCACAATGTACATTCACTGTCCAATAAAAAACATGTATCTCTGTTTTTGTCCATTTTTACTTTACTACGTTATTTGAACACGACAGCTGTCCTTCATGAAAGAATTGACCAATAGAAATGCTCCAAAACATTTTTGCATTGATATCTATTGAATGTTAAGAAAGTTTATTTCCTCCTACTGTAAAATTGCTCTTTTGGAGATACATGTTTTTGATTGGACAGGGACAGTATGCTCCCCAAACCCAACATATACTTCTTATCTAACAAAATACATATCTGTGGGATGCTAAAGTCAAGTTGTGTGTGAAAGAGATTTGTTGCTACAAACCAGATATATATTCAGAGAAAACTATATTTTATTTTATGTAGAGTATACACAGATTGTGTAGTGTCTTCATGTTTTAGAGGTATTTATATTTATTTTGTTACTATTTATAACAGTATTTAAGGAAAGTAAGTGGAATCAAAATGTTATTTCTACTGCCTCTCGAACTCGTTCCTCCTCTAATTGGTGAACACATCTATTCAGAGTCCTGTGCAGCAATTTCCTGTGGTGTTTTCACAACTCTGAACGTTCTTCCTATCTGTGGCATGTGGCCTGTTGCCTCACAGTAGAATTAGATCTCTGTGAAAGCTTTGTTAAGTTTGCTTCACAAACGAGTCTCTTGCTGTTTTTCGGGCTGTTTCAGAGTTTGCTGGACTCTAGATGCTGATGGTAAGACAGGGTATTATTTATTTTGTATTCTTTTAAACCCTGCAAATGACAATCACATGCATTTCCACATGGTTATATATTTTATAATGCTGTATAAAGGCATTGTATCCATTAAGAGGAAGTGGGCAAGCAATTTTGGAGTGGGAGACCTAACCTCTGAGTGAGATGTGAGAGAGAGGAAGTGAGTAGAGGTGCAGTGTGTTCGGTTCCTTTTCGTTTCTCAGTATTCAGTCTCTGCCTAAAAGTGCTCACTGCAGAGAGCAGAATCGAATGCTCTTTGTCTGTTTTTGTTTTCATATTTCTACATGTTAGCAGCATGAGTGCATCAATAACAATAATTTAATTGAAAATGCAGTGACAATCTTACAATCAAAAAGTAACAAATTCTTTCTGGAAGTCCAACTCACTACAGATTAAAAATCAAACTGTGTTGGAGTCTTTGAATGAACCTGTTTATGCTAATTTGAGAGAGTACCAAGCATGGAGACGGCCTTTAAAATAGGGTCTGTGATACTTCCAGGCTACTAGGTGCCCGTATAAAGATGACAATATGAACAGATCATTAAATCTTAGACTTGTTACATCCCAAGTCTCATTGCTCTGTAATGACCTCAACTACGATACAAATTAATTGGGTTATTCTTAAATATAGAGTGTGGACCACTGATTCCTGGTCATTTAACAGCAGAGCCTATTTACAGGCTTCTATTTACATTATCCTTGGCTTTGTCTAGTGGTTCTGTGTTTTGAGGTCATCCCATGAATTCCCTAGTGAAAGCATAGACATACAACGTGTGCTCAAAAGTTTACTGACATCTTATAACTCGTTAATTCAGCTACTGTAAAGTGCACCCAAATGCTCAGCTGTGCACAAAAGAGTGTGTAATCGACAAGCAAGAAACGAAATGGGACACTGTACCCAATGCCAAGCGTAGGCCGGAAGGGTAAAAAATCCCCTTTCATTTGTCTGTATGTCATCAGAAGTTTATAGGGCCACAATCTTGTTTGTTCAGTTGGAGTGGTGTGTGTGACTATTTTTTAAATACCTGTACCTGACCTCTTTAAGGTTTATGTGTCTGAATGCCACCAAAAAGGGACATCCATAGCCTGAAGGTTAGTGAAGTGGACTTTGCAATGGAAGGTTGTAGGTTGAAACCTCTCGACTGGCAGGAAAGTTTGTGAGGGGCAGAGATGACAACAACAACAATGCTATCTCTTCCCTCAGTCTATGGCTGAGATGCCCTTGAGCAAGGCACCTTACTCTCAAATGCTCCCTGGGCGCTGAGCATGGCTGCCTGCTGCTCCGGGTGTGTGTGTGCTCACTGGCTGTAATCACCTGTGTGTGTATGTGTCTGTGTCTGCTCACTGCAACCAATGGGTCAAATACAGAGGGCGGGTTTTATTACACTGTTGTACAATGGCAATAAAGCACAAATTGTCATTTAATTTCAAATCCTCACAGACCTTTCTGAGAACTGCTGCATAGTGATTTTTTTTCTCAGAAGCTGAATGAAACCACTGAAAGTGGTAAGCTTAGGGGTTGTTGATTGGGGTGGGTGTGACATTAGAAGAAGGGGGCTTCCAGGCAGTGTGTGGGTGTTGCTAATTGTGCCTATGTAAGTTCCTAAACATATAAAGACTTTATTAGTGTACTTACATACTTCAATTGCTGATGGATTTGTACTTTCTTGAGTATCATCATAAATTTTTCCATACAGTGAAGAAGATTAGATGAAGTGAGTTTATTTTCCTTGTACTCAAGAACAATAATGAGTAAAGTTATATACTTTTCAATTCCATTCATATATATATACTGAGTTTGGATTACGTAAGTTAAATTAACTTTACATGAGCGTTGACCTTTGATCGTGACTTAACACCAACCAGCACTGAGTAGTTGGGAAAGAAAGATGGAAAAATTTGGCTGTAGATATGTAAAGACGAGCTGAGAAGTTTCCATTTAGAGAGAGAGAGAGACAGAGAGAGAAAGAGAGAGAAAGAGAGAGAGAAAGAGAGAGAGAGAGAGAGAAGAGAGAGAGAGAGAGAGAGAGAGAGAGAGAGAGAGAGAGAGAGAGAGAGAGAGAGAGAGAGAGTTGTTCTGCTGTCTGTGGTCTAACAGTCAGGAAGTAGCAAGAAAACCATTGCTCAGTGATGCATTTCCTGTTACTGCAAACATCACAGGTCAGTTTGTGGCTGTCCTCATTATTTTTTTTTTGTTGTTTAAATTTATCAGTGCTTTGTCTCAATCTCTACCCACCCCCCATTTCTCTCTCTCTCTCTCTCTCTCTCTCTCTCTCTCTCTCTCTCTCTCTCTCTTCTCTTTACTCATATTTAATTTTAAAATGGTGCCTCAGTTTACAGCACAGCATTCTTAATTCATATTGATTTCTGTTTGCATTTGGCATGAAATGAGGCATTCAGTGTCTGATACTCTCATAGAGTGGCATGAAGCGTTTGTGCTTATTGTATAATTTGATTTCCCTTTCAAAATATTTTGGGTTCAATTATGAGACTATATGAAAATGAGAAAAGCTAATGTTTATATATATGTTATATACAGAGTCTGATACCTGACCCAGAAGAAAAGATATGTCTGAACTCTGTACTTCATCCAGGCCCTGTAAAATGTATGTCTCAATGGAGGTTCTAGTCTGTTAAGCAAGAAAAGAAAAAGAACAGAATTAATTCATTTTTAACTGAATAATGTGATGAAAAAATGGATTATCAGATTTAATGTAAAAAGTTATGCAGCCTTATCAATATAAGATCAAGAGTAAAAATTTACCAAAACTATGTGTAAACATGCATTGTGGAAGGAGCATAATTGGGCAACCCCCACCAACCCCAATAAAACTGATATGTTTCTGAATCTTCAGCTTTTCTGTGGGGGTTTCCTATTTTTAAGAGGTATGCAGCAATGGCACATTCACTGCATGCATTATCTACCCCCACTGGAGTTCACTCAGCTCAAACTCTGAGAGAATCTGAGCTCAGATCAGTGATTAAGGCCCCTGTCTGGGGCGGGTATGGGGCCTACGCCTCAAAGTTGAGCTCTAAGCACCTGGGGGTTTGGTGGAAAAATACAGAGTTGTTAGACATCAGATTAAATTCCATTCATCTATCTTTGAGGGTTTTCTCATGCTCTTTTTTAAAAGACTGTTTTACTATATATTACAGTGACCATTATAAGACGGATCAAATCAAATCAAATTAATTTGTATAGCACCTTTTACAACTGATGTTGTCATAAAGCAGCTTCCATTCATTACATTGGGCACTGTGACCTCAGGCTTATTGTTAGCTGCTCCAGTGTCTTTGTATTGGATCATACTTTTCTGCAGGATAAGATTAATAAGCAAATAAAACATATTTTAACTTACAGTCATGTTAGTGCTTCGAGGCAGATAAGACCTTTCCGGAGATGTCACGACCCAGCCTCAATAGACTGTTCCGTTTGTGTGATTGAGTCTTCATAGGACAGTCCTACCGAGGACATGTCCTACCTTGGCTGCAGCTTAGGCTTGGGAACGCAGTTGATATACTCACACCTATGACCAGATAAAAACAGCAGTCATAATCATTAAGTAGGTGTCTCGTTTAATGTCTACGTTTTCATGTTAGACTGCTTAGCTACCAGGGTTTACTTTGGTGAAGGAATGGTTATTACAAATACTACTCACATATGTGATTTATGAATTTAACACTGAAGTTCACTGTCATGGTTTTATTCAATTACCCAAGTACAGCGTGAAATCAGGAGACAATACAGTGCTCGATTGAGCTAATGCTACTCAGTCAGTTTCTTGAGCTAACAGCTAAAAACTCAGCCCAAGGCTAGCCCTATAATTCCTGCAGCTTCTTGTCTAGAGTAAGAGTCCCTTCAGACAGAGGACAGAAATGTAAGTATTTTTACTCCACTAAAAACCATGAATATACGTGAACATATTTTGTTCAGTTGAGAGGCTATGTATTGCCCTCATGTTGCTCAGCAACAGTGCTCGGTGTTAACAGACTACACTGTGTGACAGAGAAATACTTTCATTTGTTCATTGTCTGAATGATAATTCAGGGTCGAGGTGGGTCCGGAGCCTACCCAGAATCACTGGGCTCAAGGCAGGAACACACCCTGGAGGGGGCGCCAGTCCTCGAACCTGAAAACATTACTGTGATTTTATCATGGGAAGGTTGGTCCTTGTTTAGCTTATTGTTTTTAACAATTACCATATAGGTGCACTTTGTTATAAAACAAAAGGAGCCTTTTTTTTATTAAAATAAGGAATTAATGAAAGCATTTTTTCCATTTTCATTTTTAGGCAATGTTTTTACATATGAAATTATATTCCATTGCCAAGAATGGACAGATTAGAAGTACTATTTAAAAATGCAAATGACATATGTGTATATTCAATATCTGTAAGCACTTGTCCAGTACAGGGTCACGGTGGGTGCACAGCCTGCATGGAATCATTGGGCGCAAGGCAGGAACACACCCTGGAGGGGGTGCCAGTCCTTCACAGGGTAACACACACATATTAACTTACACCTAGGGACACTTTTGAGTCTCCAATCCACCTACCAAATTGTGTTTTTGGACTGTGGGAGGAAACCGGAGCACCCAGAGGAAACCCATGCAGACACAGGGAGAACACACCACACTTCTCACAGACAGTCACCCGGAGGAAACCCACGCAGACACAGGGAGAACACACCACACTCCTCACAGACCGGAGTGGGACTCAAACCCACAACCTCCAGGTCCTTTGTTATCCCCTTTCATCCTGTTCTTCAATGGTCACTGCCCCCACAGAGCAGGTATGATTTGTTCGTCCTCTAGTTCTTCTTCGGTTGACTAAGGGCACTTTTGGCTGGATTCTTTTTTGGTTGGTGGATTATACTCAGTCCAGCCATGATGCTGAAATCTTTAAAAACTCCAGCAGCACTGCTGTGTCTGATCCACTCTACACCAGCACAACACACACTAACACACCACCACCACGTCAGTGTCACTGCAGTGAAGATAATCCACATCCCTTGCCTAATGGCAATACACTAAGTTTAATGCCAGGCAATACCATGAGGTTGTGAAATTGTGAGATTGTGAGCTGTGAGGAATGGTCGGGTTCCCGTCTGTAGTTAGGAGTGTTATTGTCTCAGCAAATTGGAGCACAGTTTGAGACTCGCTTTGAGATCTCCACTAAAGCTCAAGAGGAGAAACATGTGAGATTCCTAGTCTTTTATCACTCTTTTTGTTAGCAGACATAACCTTCCTATGGCCTCATGTTCTCAGTCCTGCCTCACAGTGGCTGCAAACACCTGAGTCATATCCTTTTAGGAACTGGTCAGAAAACAGCTATGTTCAGCTGATGACCTTGTAAAAGGAGCTTTGTTCTGCACAAACTGATGGAAAGTGTCTCTCTCTCTCTCTCTCTCTCTCTCTCTCTCTCTCTCTCTCTCTCTCTCTCTCTCTCTCTCTCTCTCTCTCAGTACCCCTCACTCAGCAGTTTTTATGAGGCTCATCATTGCTCTAACTCATTTGCTTGTTCTCTCGCTGACTGCCAGCTCTGTTCTATCCACTGAACTGTAGACTTCTATAAACTGCCACAAAATGTACACTGTATGCTCAGAGGTTTGTGGATATCTGCGTATCTACATTTTTTCTGAAATGAAGGCTATTAATCAGGAGAGTCTTTTCTCTCTCTTTGTGGTGCCCTTTCTGCTCTGGGAAGGCTTTACTTTAGATGATGTAGTGTGATAGTGGGATTTGATGTCATTCAGCCACAAGGGAATTACAGAGGCCAGGTGCTGATGGAGGATTGTTAGTTCTGGTTCCTAAATCATTAGAATCATTCCAATGTAAAATATATAAAAGTACTCTGCATCTATTATAAAAATAATTAATTAAAAATAAGTAAGTAAATAAATAAATCAATCAATACTTTATCCCCCCCCCCCCCACCCACCCATGTTTGATGGTCCCTCTCGTGAAGAGCGATGGCAAACCAGGGTCCGGTGGCACTCCGGTTTAGAAAGGCTGCTCTAATCCATTCATTACATTTGGCACTGTGTCCTTAGGCTAATGCTGCCCCAGTGTCTTTGTATTGGTTTTCTGTAGAGATTCCAGAAAACTGTATGTCCACATGAGGTGCTTTTTAAGTGAATATTGACGGTCCATTTTATACAGCTTTTTTGGGTGTGTTCTCTGGGAACATAATCTGAAATGCCCGGAATGCCCGGCTTGTGTCCCAGCCAAGACGAGAGACATCCAGCCTTCACACATCCCCTTCTGCTCTCTCTCTCTCTCTCTCTCTCTCTCACACACACACTATCATCTCTCTCACTATCATCTATCTCCCACTTTAATTTCTGAAACCTCTCCTCCGCTCCCCTGCTATTCTCAGAGCCACCCCAGACCTGTTTTTCTCAGAAACAGCTGACTTCACTGTGGCTATGATGTCATTGCCCGTATATGGAAGCTTTGCCAAACCTTCTGCCTCTGGCCACTATTTTTTTTAAACATCAGCTGAGGATCATGCCACATACCGACTAGGAGTCGATTAGATTTGCTCCTATCTCTCGATGCCTGAATGTGGTCTTTTTTCCATGGCTGGAATTCTACTGGTTGAGTGACTCATGGTTTTGTCAGTGGATTGACTTAAGTTGCCTCCTTTCATGGTCAACAATGAGCTCAGCAGAGGAGTTGAAGGAGGGGCGGGGGGTGTCCTGAGGGTCTTTTGGGGTCGGGGTGAATTTGTCCACAAACCCAGTCTCCATTTTGTTGTTGCTCATTCACTGAGTCTTATCTGCTCCGTTTTGTTGAATCTAGGGTGTGTCTTGGTCTTACTCTCCTTTCGGTACATTGGCAGCTGTGTAGGTGAACAGTAATCAGACCTTATAAGACAGATATGTTCTTGTAGGTACTTATTAAATCAATGGTCATTCCCACCTCTAAATGTGAAAACAACATAAAGCTTCTGCATTTAATGTAATTTTATGAGTTGAATATCACCAGTTAAATAGTTGATTTTTATTTATTTGTTATTTTTTTGGACACTGTGCTGGAACAGAGCCACTAAAAGCATCGTGTTACATGGCGTCAGACACCAGAGTTTCTCTGCTGTGTGTTGCATGAGTGTAACCTTCACAGCCTGCAGTCTCTGTAGAACCCCACCCTGGAGAGTGTTTGCTCAGTGGAGTCTTGTGTATTGAGTAACAACCTTCCCCCAAAACTACACCCCCCCCTCACCACCACCCCGCCCCAAAACAGCCTGAATGACATGCTGCATTGCAGCCAATGCGCTGAGACAAGGCAGCTGTTATAATGTGTTCTGGAGGCTGAAATCATGGTGCATACCTCTCCCTGGGATCTCCCTGTTCACCTCTGAACTAACAGCAGGAGGAACAGGACACCACAGGGAGAAGCAGCATTACATCTGTGGGATAACACATAGCATCACGGTGTACATATGGAAATGACTGATGCTATTATATTGATTTTAGATTATGTCATAGATCAAAAACATCACCTTAAATCCCGAAATGGCAACTTCGCTGGAGAATGGATAACTAAACAAACAAACAAACAAACAAATAAATATTAAAGTAGCCTATTGATAAATGTGATGATTGAGTTATGATAGTTAGATACTGTTAGATTTTTGTTGAGTAAGGAACTTACACACACACACACACACACACTCTCTCTCTCTCTCTCTCTCTCTCTCTCTCTCTCTCTCTCTCTCTCTCTCTCTCTCTCTCTCAGTTTCTCATGTATACACAAACAAAATATAGAATTTACAAATGCACCAGACCATCCGCCTCTGAGACTCTTCAGTGAAGCTGATAACACCCTTTCATCTGGCAGCAAATAAACCACAGATGGTGCAAGTGATTAACAAACTCAAAAACAGGTCTGCGACCTTCCTGTAGTTAACGGAACTACAATTTAAAAAGCCTATGGGGCTTAAGAAATGGGGGCACAGAGAAATGCAGCAGAAAATAATCTCAGAAGTCGTGTCTCTCTCAGAAAGTTTTAATTCGGTGTGTTTTCTCTTTGCACAATTAACATTTATTTTAACTTGTTTTGGAATTCTACATATTATTAAATAAAGTTGAAAATGATTGGATAAAGTGCCATATCTACTGCCACATAACATCCACAAATGAATAAGCTCTGGGAACTGTTGCTTTGACAGACAGTGCAGTCCCATGCTTGTTTTTTTCAGTTCTGATTACTGGAAGCTGCTTGAAAAAGGAAAGAGGAAGTGAAATGTTGAGGTGGGACAGTGTTGCAGCTCAGCCATGCAGCGCTCAACTGGATCCAGTTTGTGAAACTTAGTTCTAGTTGTAGTGAGTGTCAACACTGTCCAAGACTGTAGAGAAATGTGTAGTTTGTGCTTTAAAATAGATGATCAACTAGATATTTTTATGGCAGGCACTTTAACATTCGTCAGGTCATTAATCAAGCGATGTGTGATTTTTTAAGATCGCAGACACCAGTCCAGCTCGTCCAAATGTTAATGAATGGAGCACAAGTACTCCACCGCTTGGGAGGCTTTGAGTGGCTTCGTGTGGCATTGTGATCTGAGGCTCGTGCAGCTTCTCCAGAGCATCTTATATTGTTACGTGCTGCTCTATAGCGACTAAACTAACTGTGCGCAGGCTCCTGATGTAGTTCTCTTGCTGTGGGAGTAGGAGGAGTCGAGCTTGGTCCTAATGGCTCTGGGGGATCCGTGTGGTCAGACCTAATAACAGGCTAATGTTCCTCTGTCTCAACCTCCTCTTTTAACCCTTGGGGATGGTATGGATGTCACATGATGAGTTTCTAAGGGAAAAAAGGGGCTTTGATTCCAGAGTGCCCTAAAAAAATAAAATAAAATAAAATAAATTCCTCCTCAATAACTACACCCCATCATTGTGTCATACAGTTATGGGTTGTTTTTTTAACACTTTTAAAAAGAAGATTACATCATTTTTCTTGTTAAAATACTATGTCCTGAAATAAATCTGCATTTTATAGTACGGCCTGTTGGACTGGTCTCACGCAGCACACTGTCTATGGTTGAAGATAATACAAAATGCTCTTCTGAACAAATTTTGCAGCTGTGTTTTAAATACATTGACGTTTCCCAGTTCATTAAGTGAAGGAATGTGACATAGTTTTGGGAGCCAGACCACGCCCCAATTACCTCTTCACAGCTCCATTTATACCCCCCCCTCGCCTCCCTTCTTCTCTTTTACCAATTAAGACCATTGTAGTTACTTCATTTCAAACATTATTTAGTGTAGT